>NC_058405.1:25318291-25318399 GCF_002201575.2 Neomonachus schauinslandi | reverse complement strand
CTTTCTTTCTTTCTTTCTTTCTTTCTTTCTTTCTTTCTTTCTTTCTTCCTTCCTTCCTTCCTTCCTTCCTTCCTTCCTTCCTTCCTTCCTTCCTTCCTTCCTTCCTTC
>NC_058405.1:25317388-25317891 GCF_002201575.2 Neomonachus schauinslandi | reverse complement strand
CTAGAACCCTCAGTTTGTTTTTCAGAGTCCATCGTCTCTCATGGTTCGTCTACCCCTCCGATTTCCCCCGCTTCATTCTTCCCCTCCTGCTACCTTCTTCTTCTTCTTTTTTTTCTTCTTAACATATATTGCATTATTTGTTTCAGAGGTACAGATCTGAGATTCAACAGTCTCGCACAATTCACAGCGCTTACTAGAGCACATACCCTCCCCAGTGAAAGGGGAACCCTCCTACACTGTTGGTGGGAATGCAAGCTGGTGCAGCCACTCTGGAAAACAGTATGGAGGTTCCTCAAAAAGTTGAAAATAGAGCTACCATATGATCCAGCAATTGCACTACTGGGTATTTACCCCAAAGATACAAAAGTAGGGATCCGAAAGGGTACGTGCACCCCGATGTTTATAGCAGCAATGTCCACAATAGCCAAACTGTGGAAAGAGCCAAGATGTCCATCAACAGATGAATGGATAAAGAAGAGGTGGTATATATATACAATGGAATA
>NC_058405.1:25231592-25317288 GCF_002201575.2 Neomonachus schauinslandi | reverse complement strand
TTTTTTTTTTTTTTTTTTTTTTTTTTTTTTTTTTTTTTTTTTAATCTATTGGTTCTTTTTTTTTTAAAGATTTTATTTATTTATTTGAGAGAGAGAGAATGAGAGACAGAGAGCATGAGAGGGAGGAGGGTCAGAGGGAGAAGCAGACTCCCTGCCGAGCAGGGAGCCCGATGCGGGACTCGATCCAGGGACTCCAGGATCATGACCTGAGCCGAAGGCAGTCGCTTAACCAACTGAGCCACCCAGGCGCCCTCTGTCTGTGTTCTTAACATCATTTTTTCTTATAGGTCTTGTGATTTTTATTGCACAATTTTGCATGGAATGGCTTTTTTTTTTTTTTTTTTACAGATGCAGATTTTAACCTGAAAATAAATAGCTACAGTAATAATAATGAGCATTTATTTGGGACTAAAGAATTGTAATTCGGGAAGCACAGATTCTAGTCGAAACCCAAGTAGTGTCCTACTTGTAGGGTGAGAGCAGAGGGTTTTATGAAGAAAAAGAAGGGGGCAATTACATGATTTGAAGAGAAGAAAAAATGTTTTCTATGGGTGCTAACAAGCTAAGCTACTCTGGGTCTGCATTGATTGACTACTGATTCTGTATTTGGAAAGTCCACAGTCATCAGTCTCATGATCAGGATGTCCGTTCTCCTGCTGACTTTTTAAACAGTTGCTTTAAAGAATTGCCATATTGCCCTGTCCAAAGATTTTGGCACAGTTCACATAGAGACTGGTTAAGGCATTTGCTCTGCAGTGACCTCTTCAGCTTTATTTTAAAATGGCTTCAGTCATGTCAGTTTTTCATAAATGTTTGTATCTCATCACAGTGGAACTGACTGCACGCATGCAAAAGTTACGTCAGTATGCAGATTTATGAGTCTTTTCAATTCCGGAAAAAAATAATTATCGATTTGTTTCAGTAGTAGTCCTGTTATGTTTTGTTTCTCTTTTTAGAGACTCAAATATGTGTAGAAAATTAAACAACTATCTTTCTAAAAAATACAAATAGTAACATCAAATGCAAACAAAAAAAGAATTCAAACATTGTAGTAAATACCATTGAAAATTTTATAACTTCTTTGTAAAGCAATTTGTAAAAATACTCTAAGAAATGTAAATAGTTTATTTAAATTTGAATACAGTTTCTTCTAGGAATTTTACCTGATATTATAATGCATATGACTTACTGAGTACATTCATTAGGCATCAAGTATGATTTGATATTTTAAGTATAATACCTACCACCAGGAGAGTTCTTCAAATTTTGAACTTAAATGATATTTTTAAATAGGGAAAAGTTCCCAAGGTCATGCAGCTAGTCAAGAACTGATTCAGAATTTAAGCTTAGATTTGTTCAATTTCATTGCTTATTCTTTACCTTCCTTTGTGACTACACCATGTTTTATTTAAAGGGTTGATTCAGTAAATCAAATGGTATATTTTATTACAATGCTTTCTGTAATATTGAAAATCAGAAAAGCTAAACATCTAATACTATGGAAATAACTTGATAAATTCTTAAATATTAAAACTACTGCTAAGATTATACCTTGTACACACAATAGAGAAACATTAAAATTGTTTATGCTACAGTAAAAATTAAGATGGAAATATTATTAGCTTTACCCTACAGACTCTACTGAAGCACAAAATCATTAAGCAAATTGCAAATGTGAAAAGCTACAAATAGTTGGTACTATAGAAGATTTTAAAACCAGTATTGTGAGGGAAGGGATTCATTTTTCAAGACCAATAACCTAGAAGTTGGCCTTCTGCAAAGCTCCATGGAAACCAGCCAGAACTGATTTCTTAAAGCAGTGAAACCTGGTAGAGGCTTGAGGTAGAAAATCAACTCACCCACTCACCATGTCATGAGAGATATAATCATAAATTTAGACTTTCCTGTTGTCCATTACATTCTAAGGAGTGCATAGAAATCTAGCAGCAGTGGCTATCAGATTCCTGGAGGGGTACTCTGACTTTTGGGTCAAGTGACTTTTAAGATGCTAGTGATATTGTAATGCTTGTTGTGTGTGTGTGTGTGTGTGTGTGTATACACACACATATATACCTATTTAATGGTTGTTATTATTTTTACTTTAAAAATTCATCTCAAAAGGGTTAATGTTTGAGTAACTATGACAGAGAGATGATAAACTGAGGTTAGTCAAATTGCTTTGCAAATATAACTGAAATTCTATATCACCGTGGATACATGCAAATGCACAAAATAAGATTTGGATTATATATCAGAGTTTAAATTATGTTTTAGTCTGAACTTCTAAAATGTAATTATTTTGGAACTGAGAATTACTTTAGAACTGATTTCTTATTAATTCATATATTACAGTTCATATGTTATTAGATTTTTAAAATTAGTTTAAATTTCATAGACTACACATGCTAATCCCTATTATTTAAATTTAATACCAAAATAATTCTTGTAAAATATGCAGCCTGGTAGAAAGAAATGCAGATGGCTTTGTTTGAAAATCTGTGTCATTAGAGAAATGTTCCAGATTGACAGTAAAATATGTTGATAGAGTCATAACCAGAGTCGACTAACTTCACTGAGCAAACAGGAAAATGATGGTAGGCTGAGGACTGAAAAGAAATTTCATTATTTATTAACTTTTTTTGGCATAGGGTGTTAATGAGTGAGAGTATTATGTGTATAGGAACGTGCATGAACACACATAAGCCGTGTATGTTTTATAACTGTAGGAAGAAACATTTATGTCACCTTTACAATTATGAATGCTTTATTTAACTTGTCCCTGCATTTTCCCTAATCCTAAAATGGTATTGCTATCCCACAGATTGCAGTTTATCATGTTCAAAAATATAATAATAACTCTGAGTATTTTGGAGGATTCAGTTGTATGAAAATTACATGTCTGGAATTATGCAAGCCCCAAACATAAAATAACTTCAAGGTTAGGTTGTGGCATCAGTTTTCCCTCCAGTAAATTTTATGTTTGTTGCTATTTTGAGCCAAGGATATTTGGAAATAAAACTCAGAGAGTGAGTCCTTTTCTAATTTTATGTATACCCGATGAGAGTTTTGTCTGGACAAAGGTATAAGCATCTTTGGACACCAAAATTTGGGTAGGCGAAAAACTTTTGCTTCTAGCTATTATAATGTTACCAAGACTAGACCCTCTTGCTACCATATATAACAACAACAATAAGAAAAACTGGAAAAATGTATGAAATGACTCTTTTCACACATTGGGAAAAGGCCATTTATGTTCTGATATCAATGAGTGGAATAGTTAAACAAGGTGAAGTCTACAACCCCCCTGTCTTTCTTGCTGGAAGCCCTCTCCAAATTGCAGTGCACAGATAGGGAATTCGGCAGAACAGAGAAGGTTTTGCTGAGTAGATACAGAAATCAAAATGCAAGGATGCTAAGGTGCTGGAATCAGCAGGCAGAATACCGGACAGAAGGGCGCTACTCAGAGAAAGGGCTTGAAAGATTTTTGTAGAGAATCACTTGAGTCTTTGGCTGAAAAATAAACTACTGCACATGTTTAAGGTGAGATTCTAGGAGGGTACCAAAACCAGCTACTGAGCAAAGATAGGAGCAAGGAGATATAATCTGAAGGATCAATTCCTAGATGCCACATGGAACAGCAACAATCAAGTTCTGATCAGCCAGAGTGGAGAGATTTTGTGGATAATTGAAAATTTCAGTAGAGTTCTGTGAAAGCTCACATTTAAATAATGATACTAATTGACCTTAATGTTAGGGCTATTCTCTCTAGTCTTTACAGTTTTCTGCATATAAGATCATGTCATCTGCAAACAGATAGTTTTTCTTCTTCCTTTCTTATTTGGATGCCTTATTATTTCTTTTTTTTTTTTAAGATTTTATTTATTTATTTGACACAGAGAGACACAGTGAGAGAGGGAACAAAAGCAGGGGGAGTGGGAGAGGGAGAAGCAGGCTTCCTGCCGAGCAGGGAGCCTGATGTGGGACTCGATCCCAGAATCCTGGGATCATGACCTGAGCCGAAGGCAGACGCCTAATGACTGAACCACCCAGGCACCCTTATTATTTCTTTATTAGAAATAATAAACAGGTTCAATGAGGTTAAAGAATACAAAATCAACATATAAAAATCAATTGTGTTTATACATACCAACAATGGAAATTAAGAAACAATCCCATTTACAATGGCATCAGAAAGAATAAAATGCTTAGGAATAAATTTGACCAAGAAGGTGGAAGACTTGTACAACGAAAACTACAAAACACTGATGAAAGAAATTAAAGAAATCCCAATTACATGGAAAGTTATTGCGTGTTCATGTATTGAAAGACTCAGTATTGCTAAGAAGTCCATACTACTTAAAGCTTTCTTTAAAAAAAAAAAAAGATTTTATTTATTTGAGAGAGAGAGAGAGAGATAGATTGAACGCACAAGAGGGGGTAGGGTCAGAGGGAGAAACAGACTCCCTGCCGAGCAGGGAGCCCAATGTGGGACTCGATCCCGGGACTTCCGGGATCATAACCTGAGCCAAAGGCAGTTGCTTAACCAACTGAGCCACCTAGGCACCCTACTTAAAGCTTTCTACAAATTCAGTGTAATCCCGATCATATTCACAATGGCATTTTTTACAGAATAGAGAAAAACAATCCTAAAATTCATATGGAATCACAAAGGACCCTGGGTAGCCAAAACAATCTTGAGAAAAAATAAGCTGGAGGCATCATATAACCTCATTTCAAAGTATATTATAAAACTACAGTAATCAAAACAGTATGGTATTATCATAAACACGGACATATATACCAATAGAACACAATAGAGAGCTCCCAAATAAACACATGCATATACAGTTAATTGATCTTTGATAAGGGTGCAAAGAATACACAATGGAGGGGCACCTGGGTGGCTCAAATGGTTAAGTGTCTGCCTTTGGCTCAGGTCATGATCCCAGAGTCCTGGGATAGAGCCATGCATAGGGCTGCCAGCTGGGTGGGGAGCCTGCTTCTCCTTCTCCCTCTGCCATTCCCCCTTCACCCCCCCCACCCGCTTGTGTTCTCTGGCTCTATTTCTCTGTCAAATAAATAAATAAAATCTTTAAAAAAAAAAGAATACATAATGGAGAAAGGATAGTCTTCAACAGATTGTGTCAGGAAAACTGGATATCCACATGCAAAATAAAATTGGATGCTTGTCTTATATCATTCACAAAAATCAATTTAAAATGGATTAAAGGCTTAAACATAAAAACTGAAATTGTACATATCCTCGAAGAAAACATAGGGGTAAAGTTTTATGGCATTGGTCATAACGATGGCTTTTGTGTATATTACTAAAAGCCCAGACAAAAACAACAAAAATTAGAAAAGTGACACTACATGAAAAATAAAAGGATTCTGCACAGCAAAGGAAACAACCCACAGAATGGAAAGGCAACTGACAGAATGGGAGAGAATATTTGCAAACTATGTGATAAAGGGTTAATATCCAAAATATATAAGGGACTCCTACAATTAAAAATAATAATAATAATCCAATTAAAAATGGGCAAAAGACTTGAATAGACATTTCTCCCAAGAAGACATACAAATGGCCCAATGATATGTGAAAAGATTCTCAACATAAGTAGTCATTAGGGAAGTGCAAATCAAAATCATAATATCGTCTTACACCTGTTAGGATGGCTATTATATTATTTGTTAAGATTTGGCAAGGAGATGGAGAAATTGAAAACCTTATATACTGTTGGTGGGAATGTAAGATGTTATTGATAAAGGTGGATTTGCTTCTGCTTTTGATTTGCTTTTCTATGTGTCATGTCTTTTTTATTCTTCCTTTCTTCTATTTTTCCTTAACAGAATAATTACTAATATAATGTTTTCCTTCCTTCAATTATATTTGCACTATATTTGTTTGAATCTTTTGAATCTTTTTCTTAGTGGTTAATTTTGGTTTAAAATATACTTCTTAATGTACCAGATTGTGTTTCTGATTTATGCTAACATATCCAGTATAATGTAGCCATGTTATTACTATATTACCATATAACTCTATCCCCTTTCCCATTTGTTGTACTAATATTATTATACATATTCCAAATTTGTTGCAAACTCAAAACCACATTGTTCTAATTGTTACTTTACATGATTTTATATCATTCAAGAAACATTAGGAAAGATGCTTTGTTATATTAACTTTCTTATTTACTCTTCTCTGTTTCTCTTAATTGCTTCCTGTGCAATTTAGTCACCATCTGCTATGTTTCCATACGCCAGTAGCTCTGTTCAAATCCACCGTCTTTGTGCTTTGTTATTATTTGGCAATAACAATTATCCACAGCTTTGTTAGTGTTTGACAACAATTTGTTGTCAAATATATTATGTGTCTATATATTATAGACCCAACAATATAATTACATATTGTTTTATACAGTTTTTGAATCAGTTAAGGAAAGAAAGAAGTGCTCATTTATACTGTCTTTTGTAATTACATAATTGCCTTTAGCAGTGCTCTGTTCTTTTTTTTTTTCCCTATAGAGTTGATTTATAGTCTTAGATCACTTTATTTATCCAAAAGAATGTTGTTTGGTACTTTTTGTAAGTCATATCAGCCAGCAACAAATTCTGAGGATGTTCTTTATTTTGCTTTCATTTTTGAAATGAAATTTCAAATTTTCTTGGATATGATATTTTTGGTTGACTGTCTTTATACTTTGTATGTGTCAACTCATAACCGTCTAGCTTCTGTTATTTCTAATGAAATGTCAGTTGTTAATTTTATTGGGTTTCCTTGTATGTGATCAGTCATTTTTTACTTGATGCTTTCAAGATTTTGCCTTTCTCTTTAAATACTTTCCCCCATTTGATGTATCTGGATATGGATCACTTTGTCTTACTTGGAGATCATTGGGCTCCTTATGTATTAGATTTAATGTTTTTCACCAGATTTATAAAGTTTTCAGCCATTATATCTTTGAGTATTTTTGGGGGTTCCTTTCACTCTATTCTTTCTTCTTGGAACTCAGTTAAATTTATGTGTGCTTAATTAAATTCCATATTTCTCAAAGATTCTGTTAATTGCTCTTCATTTTTCTCTTTATTCTTAGATGCATTCTTTCTATTGATCTAACTTCAAGTTTGCTGATTCTTCTGCTAGCTCAGTTTTACTATTTAGCATCTCTAGTATTTTTTTTAAATTGTGCTTTTTAAAATTTTTCTACTTGAGTTTCAGGGTAGTTTTTTTAATAATCACAATGTCTTTATTAATATGCTGTATTTGGTTGCACATTGTCATTGTACCATTCTTTACTTCTTTAAGTATGACTCCTTTTAGTCCTTTTAACTTAATTATAATAGCTTCCTCAAGGTAGTTCTTCATCTCCTAAGTCTGACATATAGGCTCTCTCAATGGCAGTTACTGTTGCCTGTTTTTGTTTTTGTTTTTTTCTCCTGTGTGGCTTGCACTTTCCACTTTTGCTGTATTTGTCATAAAATTTAAGAAAATTTGCCAATTTGACATTTTAGGTACTACTCTGTACCAACTCTGGATTGTTGTCATCGTTGCCTTTGTTCTTGTCTACTTTGACCAAAGTAGAGGTTTATCATGTTGAGCTGTGGAGGAAAGGAACAGGTCTTGGCTCAGAGGACACAGACACTGGCTGATCTTATCCAAATGTAACAGATATTCTTGAATAAATATTTCTTCATTTTTTGTATCATAATAAGATAGTTCTCAGAGATTTTAATTTGTTTTTGTTATATTCACATGTAGTTATGGTTGTCTATCTGGAGAGATATTCCATGTAGCTTATCATGACATCATTCTAGAAGTCATTCTCCAAGATAAAATATTTTTAGGATACTAAAGATCCACCCCAAAGCAGGGATTTTTCTTTTTGATATTGACAAACTGATTCTAAAATTTATGTTATAAAATTCTAGAAACAACTAGAGTAGCAAAAAAAAAAAAAATCAAACAAAAAAACACAACTTTTTTAGAAAAAAAAATGTTGGAAGAATTACATTATTTAATTTTAAGACTTTCAATGAAGTTCCAGTACTCAAATACTCAAGGTGTCGTGTTTTTGGCATAAGCATAGATACAGATTAATGGAAGGAGATAGTACCCAGAAATAGACCTGCAATGTATGAATAATTGATAATTCAGAGGTACACCAAGGTAAATATTTTCAACAAAATCACTAGAACAAATTAACACCCATATGGAAAAAAATGAATAGCGGTTTTTATTTCACAATAAAGAAAAATTACTTTGAAATTGTCATAGCTCTAAGTATAAATGCTAAAATTCTATACCTTCTAGAATATTATGTAGGAGAAAATTTGGGGTACTTTAATTAAGCAAAGATCCATAACAGATCTGTCTCTTTCTCTCTCTCTCTCTCACACACACACACACACACACACACACACACACACACACGAAACTTCTATTCTTTGAAAGACACTTAAGAAAATGTGAAGGTACATTATGCATTTGGTTTATTGGCTTCTTAAAATTAGATTTTAAGGATTCTTTATATATTCTAGAACCAAACATTTTTTCAGATATATCTATTTTCAATATTTTCTCACAGTCTGTATGATAAATTATTCAAATGGTACGTGTACTTTCTCAAAATGAGAATCTATTTTTCAAAAGGTGCTCCTAAAAGTACTTGTATCTGGAGTATATTAAGAATCCTTAAACTCAGAACAGGCAAAAGAAAATACCAAAATAGGTACTCTACATCCTGAATATTGATGTTTATAATTAATAATAGCCCCCAAACCAGAGAAAGTAAAATTAAATACCATCAATTAATGAATGAAGAAACAAATTTCCATGTATTTATAAAATGGGATACTATTAAGCAATAAAAGAAAACAAGTAAACTGCATACATTCAACAACATGGATGAAATCTCAACAGCAGTATTCTAAGTCAAAGAATCCTCATATAAAGTAGCACATGCTATTTTATTCCATTTATATGAAGTTTTAGAATAGTCAAAATTATTCTTCAGTGACAGAACAGATTCGTGGTTGCCTAGGGCTGAAGATGTGGGAGATAGACTGTAAAAGAAACTTTTTGTGGTGATGAAAATATTGTGTCTGCATTGTTCTGATGGCTAAATGGTACTTATCAAATGCATTTGTCAAAACTCATAGGACTCTATAATTAAAATTAGTTCACTTTATGTTATATAAATTACACCTCAATGATGATTTATAAAGTAAAACAAAAAAGTGAAATAGCAAAAAATGTTGCTTTTAGGATCAATCAGAGAAAAAGCAGAAGTTGTTGAATGCCTAACCTTATCAACACTTGATTGCTATAATTAGAAATCACAGTGAGAGCAATAAAAGTAAAGGACCATATAATTCAGTCTGAGGAATTGAAAATGCACATAGGAATGGAAATGTTTAAGAACACTTACAAAAACACTAAAAAATCCAAATACTGGTCTTGTTAAGAAGTCATACAATCACTGTGTTAGATGTGTTAGATTCCTAATTAGATTTCTCCTCTCCCTTTCTCCAAATATATAACCTCAAAATGAATAACCACAACAGATTCTGTAATTTCAATGTCTTTAAAAATGCAAAAAATGAAATAAAAACGTCATTCTAAACAACTTTCAGGAGATATAGTTATTCACATTTTTATATCATTCAAAATGTTACCTTAAAATAGTATATGTCAGTTGTAGTAAACATATTGGCTTAAACATAAATCATTATTTCAAAATATTTGTCAAGGTATATCAAACTATTATGATGAAGCATGTCCTTCTTCTGAAATGAATCATTGAACACTACATCAAAAACTAATGATGTACTATACAGTGGCTAACTGAACATAATAAAAAAATGAAAGGTAAATCAAAATGATTAGTCTATATTTCAAACAAAATATTGTTCCAGTAGTTTTGTTTATAAAGTCTAAGAATGCAATTCTTTGTTTTTAGTTTGGATGATTTCTAGAATTCAAAGACCAAGGAACGAATTTGTCACTGTTATTTTGAAAATCAAATTAAATGTCTTAAAAATGAAAAGTTATTTTTTGCACTGAAGAGGATAAGAAAATACTTTTTCCAGTCGAGCGAGATGAATTTTGAAATTCAACCACATTTACCCTTGTTTGTCGGTATTTTTTATATTTTTGAAACTCATTATTTTAAAGCTTCTGGTAGTTTATACAATCAAATGCCCCCAATTTTTTCTTGAAGATATGATAAAATATATAATGATTCCTTTAAAAAATTTTTAAAAAGCCAGGTAAAAGAATATAAGGTACATTTGCTCTAGCATTCAAAATAATAAATGTTTCTTTAAACAGTACATTTTAAAGATACTTAAGCCTTGAAAATAATTAACTTGCCTTAAACGGAAACACTAACTTCAAGAGGGTTCTTTTGCAATCTCCACAGCTGTCTCCTCAACACTGAATACATAAATATCATTCTGGCACTATGGCATACATATAACAGCATCAAAATACTGCTTTCTGACTAGCAATATTATTCATTAACTTTTGCAATTAGTTGTGCTTAAAATGAAGACAGCTGTTAAAGTGGAATCTTTTATCATATGCATGTATTATTAAATTTACTTCAAAATGGCAATAAAACTGTGAGTGATTTCCAGAGCAGAAGAGCTTCTTAAGATAATAAACAAATATACAAAAAGCAAGCATTTATTGAGCACTTTCTCTTAGCCAGACATTTTGCTAAGTATGTTATAATAAATTACCTCTAATCCTCACAGTAATACTTCAAGTCAGATATTTTCTGCATTTTAGAGAGGAGAATACTGAAGTGTTAAAATGAAATTGGTTTTCCCCATTCTAAACATCTAGTAGTTAGCAAGACAAGGATGTGTCTCCAGGTTAGTATGCCTCCAGTATTTGGGCAAGGCCCAGCATCCCTTCATCCTCACTGCTTCTCTCTTCATGAATGGCTTGAATGCTTAAAACTAAAAACTGGGAAAGGAAAAAAGAATTAAGTAAATTATGGATGCTGCATTACGGGAAAAAAAATGTCCTACCAAAACCTGTTACCGTCTTCTATTATTCTTTTAGAAAATTAAAAAAAAAATAGGTTTAAAATTTTGAGTGGAGTACTGATGAATGAAGAAATTAATGTGTCTCCTGGGTAAGTGAAGAGAAAATTAATCATTTTTATCAAGTGTCTAAGAAATCATGACTAGAGGAAAATAAACTGAATGGCGAAGACCACAAATATAATTGAGAAAATTGATTGACACATTGCAGGAAAGAGCTAGATAATTAATAGTGGTATGAGCAAATAGTTTTGCAGCATAAAATACTTCATTTTAAAAGTATATGCTAGAAGTATAAAATAGTGTAATTATGTTTAAGCTATTAAGAATTGCATACAAGAAAACATGGAGATAAATTCCAAGATTAGATATTGCATTTAATATTCATGTATTTTGGAGATAAGATTTGTGCAACAGCTTGAAACCTTTTAGTTTGGCTTCTATATCCACTACTTATAACCTACTTAATACAATTGAAAGAAATTCAGGAAATAATCCATATTACTATCAGTAAAATAAAATATATTTTAAAACTATTTTAAAATAACTAAAAAACATTTTTAATATTGACTTCTGAGCACTTTACAAAGCTTAAATTGTGATACAAATGTGGCTATTACAAATTCAAATACACTGAATTACAAATTCCAAGTCTGTTCATCCTCATAGTCATTGTAAAAATACCATTCTTTCTGTTCTCTAAGTCAGCAGGGAATAGCACTGGGTTTTCTGTATGAATTAGGAAAATTCCTAGAATATCTGTAATTCCACATTAATTTCTGTGATTTTTTTCCCTCCTGGGATAGGAAATACCAGTTAATATGTCAGCAGCTCTTAAGATTAAAACAGTATTACATTTAAGCTATCACTGAAATGTTTGATTGAAGAAAACTATTCCAATGTAAGGGGCAAATTTATATTTTAAAACACAAACATTATTTCTTCTGGCATGACAAAATATAGGCAGTGATAATTCTTTTCTAGATAGTAATGACTTCCTGTATATCCATAGGAAATAATAGTATCACAATTTGAACAACATTTTAAGTTGTCAAGCTCTTTCTCCTCAAAATACTGGTCTTGAGTGCATTAGTCCACGAACTTATTTACTGTACCATTATGGGTCATTACTTTCTTTAGTAATGTGAAAATTGTGAAAATTGATTAAATCTTACTTAAAGCTATTACCCTATATTTGTAATACATGAATTGTAAAAGCATTTTTTAAAAAATAACTCAAGAATCTTTCTCAATGGAATATGTGACAAAAGGGAAACTGTCTTGTGGTTTGATATGGCCACATGTAGGGCTAATTGGTTCAAGTGGGCAGGCCCTCTAATGACTGTGTATAATTGGCTGAATGTCCTTACTTCTAGTCCTAGTATAGTTTAGGGGCTTAGATTGTAATGAAGACATATATTTATAATAATAGGTCTCTCTCGTCTATATTTTCTGCTACAACCCACAGAATTCCAGGTGCAAGGATGATTGCTTCTATGATTCTTCCCAACCATGCTCTTTGACCAGTAGTAATATTTAACAGCTTTTTGATGAAAACTAAAGTAACATTAAATTCCCTTCAATAGACACTGAATCATTACCAAGATGAAGGCATACTAGAAAAGAAAAATGAAAATACCAAGAAGCAAACATGTCATTTTGAAATACAAACCTTTAAATTAGTTAATTGATATGGGATGAGTAAGGGAGAAAAATTAGAAGAAAAAGGACAATGATTTTTTAACTCCTAAAGAATTAAGTTGAGGATAATGAGAAGTTCTTCTTCACCAGAGTCCTTGCCACCCACATGATCCCTGCCACCTGAGCTCCAAGATAATCTTTCAAACCTACCATTCTTCCCCATCACCTAAACCACCCTCCCCCAGTTCCAAACTATGGCCATTTCCCACTTAGATATTTCAAGTAACCCTCCTTCTATCTTATCTACCTGCATCCATTTAGTCTTTCCTTCTCCAGTACATTCTCTAGATTGCCAAGGGAGTTGTCTCTCCTGTTCATCTAAATTAAAACATGCACATCCTTGCTATCTGATATGCGGGCTCCGCTTTTCAAAGAAGTCTTTCCTGTTCCCCTTAACTGGTTCATTTTCCCCTAAAATACGTTTATTGCATTATGAGCTTCTCTGATATAGAACTTGTTTAAGTTTGTTTTTAATTAGCATTTATCTCCATCACTAGACTAACCCCAGTAATGACGAGAGTCATTTTTGGGCTCAATTCCGTGAAACAGGTGTATACTACAGGACTGTAAATGCATTTTTTTCCTTTCTTATAATCTTCTTAATATTTTTTCTCCAATGTTATTATAATACAGTATATAATACATATAGCATACAAAATATGTGTTAATTGACTATGTTATCAGTAAACCTTCTAGTTAACAGTAGACTATTGGTTGTTCAGTTTGGAGGGAGTCAAAAATTATACACAGATTTTCGACTGCATGGTAAGTCAGTACTCACAACCATCACTTTATTCAAGGGTTAACAATGAAAGATGAATAGCCTTAAGTATCCCAAGACTGAAACATGGACTCATTTATGTAGGAGTCTAGGCTGAACATTTGAGCTCTCACAGAAGGAAATCCAAAAGAAACAATAAATAAAAACCATCAGGTTTTATATGTTGGTTTGAGAAATGGTGGCAACTCCTACTAAAAGTTGCAGTAGCCATAATGTGAGGAAGTAAACAAACTGCCAGTTGGCAAATGACAGTAAAAGTCAAGTTTGTTCACAACATCAAAACTAATGATGTAATCTATGGTGATTAACATAATAAAAAAAAAAAGTCAAGTTTGTTGAAAGCACTGCTTATTCCAGAGAGTATGGAGAAAAAAGTGTTTCCAGAATAATAGTGGTGACCAAGTAACAGTATGGCCTTGGAAGAAATAGGAGCAGAAATATCAAGGGAAGAAAGTGCTGATATATGCATCCACATTGCCAGTGTCAGACCATTACTCAGTTTTATAACAGCTAGGAGGGCTTGGCTGCAGTGAGGTACTCTGTAAATCCCATTCTTCAATCTATGAATGACAAGTAATAACCGGAATTTACCAGGATGATGGTACTGAGCAATTCCTTTAGAAAAAACTAAGAAAGGAAAAGTTGAACTTTTATCAAATAGCATGGATGTAGGTGGGGAGCAATAGTATTATTCACATCTTTTCAAATGGATTTCTTCAAAGCAATGGTTTCAATCAGTAAAGGTAAAATATTCCTTATGGAGTTAAATTTCACATAAATACACATCTGAATTTCTAAATATACACCTAAGCATAACATGCATAATTTCTCCCACAAAAAAATTCACAGACCCATAAAACATCACATTGCATTTATTTTCTCACTGTAGTCGTTATTAAAGATCTCTAACTTAAATCTGAGGTCACATTCATTCCTCCAAGAGCTTAAAAAGTTAGAAAAATTTAGTTGATTATTTTGGTTTCTAGTTGATTTCATTTAGTTAAATTTCATTTTCCACCAACCCTGAGAGATAGGGAGCAAGACAGCAATATTATCCACTGGTGATAGTCTAATAAGCATCTATTTCTGACCCCTCCCCTTTAATAACATAATTCTGATTTTTTGGGGGAATTGACTTCTTCCGTATATAATCATATGCCTCAGGGGAATCTTTCCTTCAGCCAGCTTCAAGGGTAGGGCTGAATAAATGTGTCCATGGTATAGAAATGGGAGAAAAGTCTGATTTTTGCCTACACATTTTGAAGGCAAGTAGGATATGACATTTGCCTGGAGAAAACCAGCATATGAGGAAATGAATGGTCACCTGACTGAGGGAGGTAGCAGAGTGAATACAGAAGAGAAAATGCAGGCATTATTAAAAAAGGTAAATTTAGCCGAAGGTAGCTAATAATTTGCAGAGAGGCCAAGGGAAATTTCTCAGATTTTTCCCATATGACAAGAGAATAAGATCCTATTAAATAATATCAAAAAGATTACCACAGGAGATTTGAGAATACATAACTAGAATTTAAGACATATTCTAAGGATAATCAATAATATTAGGAGGTGAGTTACGCTGAGGTGAAAATCAACAATGCAGGAATGTGGGATATTGACATGAGATGTAGTAATTGTCACAGGATGCAACCATACACAGAACTCAAGTAATTAGGTTGGAGGAAGAAAACAGGTAGGGGGAGTCTGAGAGGTTTTTTAGCTAAATTACAGAGAGATAAGGAAAGGGGAAAAAGACGAGGGAGGAAAATTTATAGCTAGAAGTGGAAATTATTACCTAGAAGTAGTATTATACAGAGTTCAAAAAGGTTAAAACTGAAGAAAGCTCATTGGATTTTTTAATTAGAAAATGGGAAGCCAGTTTCTGCTATGCATTTAAGTAAGTAGAAGCTTTCTGAAGATGATTTTAGTTTCCATCTCACAAACATGATTCTTACAGTAAATATGTTGGATATTTGGAGGTAACATTAAGTAATATGGGTGTGGAAGATGAGCACAAGGTCAGTGGCGTATTCTTCATGTATATATCAGACAGACCCTTGATGGCTTTTGGTTTTATAGGCTCAGCACAGAAACCTGTCAGTCACAAAAGGATTATCCAGCTGGTATCCACAAGCATATGTTGTAAACAAATGTGGAATTGCACTGATAGAAACATATTTTGAATGCTCTGCTGAACTAGCAACAGCTGTCTTGAGGTAATGGCTTAAGGAGTTACAGGCCTCAGTTGTCAACACTTACAGTGTTCTTCCCAGAAGCAATAACATTTTCAAGCATTATATTGGCGGTGACACCCTTACAATTTAAAAAGAAAAAACTCACTGGATTCAAAATACACAGATTGAATGATAACTTCATCCTGTATAGCTCAACTTTTTGAATTCCTAATATAAACTGCGTTAAAAGAGAATTGGTTCATTATGGACATATGTTCACATGTTACTTTAACAAAGTAAAGTGTCTTCGAACCTTATTAAACGCGACCAAGAATTGTGAGGAAAATGTATGAGTAGTTTATCCTGAGACTCATCAGCTTTCTCTTTAATCCAGAAAACTAGATAAGAGTTGTTCATTTACTAATTGGAGAGCATTATAAATTTGTTACCATGGGCGCACTTGGAATGAGGAGAGGAAAGACAAAAGGCGAAGGTTTGAACAGATGTGAAGAGGTGAAAAGTTCAGTACGATATTGTGCAAAGTAAGAAAAATATTGTGGAAAGAAAAAAATAGGTGAGCATTAACGTTCCTGGAAAATAATGGTATGATGCTTCACGTTCTCTAAGGACCTAATTATGAGCTATACTGAATAGTGCACCTCAAGTATTGACAGTCTGTTTATATTGGTTCCTAATTAAAGACTCTCCCCTCACACCCCTAAAAATGTTTAGCAAAGACATCCTTCAGCACTAACAAGCATACTGTGAAGCCACATGTTGGGAGGCAAAAATAAATGAATTAAGAAAATAGAGTTTAAATATCTTCGTAGACTGGAAGAGAGAAACTTCTCTATGACTTTCAAGGAAAACAGTCTTAAATTTATATGTCCAGGTTTCCAGTCATATTTTTTATATTTCCCATATTGCACATAAAGATCAATCATATATTTTTTTAACTCCCAGAACAGCATCTATGGTAGGAATGTTTTTCAAAAATTATAATCTTGGGATAAACCTTTATGAAAACAGTTTCACTCTTCAGTTTCTTTGATGAATTCTCTCAATTCAGTTTCTGTGTAGTCATTGTGAAATAGTTTCATGTGTCACATGAAAGTAAACCGGAAATGGACAAGTTTCTGATTGTATCAGTTTCATTCTGGTAATAATACCATGTCTTGTGAATGTTTCATAAAAGAAGGGAGTAATACTAACAACCTGGGTTGAATATTAATAGTATAATACCTTGATTTCATGAGTTGGAATATTAATAGTATAATACCTTGATTTCATGAGTTGGAATATTAATAGTATAATACCTTGATTTCATGAGGGATTAAATGACAAGGAATAGGAATGTCAACAATGGAGATAAATTGCAGGAGTATATCTGAGCCTTAGACAAGTTGTTACTTTATGTTAGTAGTTTTGCTGGACTTTGTAGGCGTATCATTTAACTCTAATGCAAGCAACAGTGAATGTATTTATATTCTCAATTTATATAGGCCAGGATTTGAACAGTCTGTCAGGCTGCAAAGCAGTGCTCTTAAAATTTTCACTACTCTAACATTTAGATCTAATCCTTTACGGAGAAAGCTCTCTCACAAAAGAGTGATTCAGCAGAATGGCCGTTCCCCTTGGTTTCTTCTAAATGAACTAAGCATCATTTGTTGGTTTGTAACAGTTCTGATTGTTTTCATGGTTGGTATTAACTCAACTGTATCAGCCCTATCAGTCTTAATAGGATTTGATTTTAAGCAAAAATTTTTTAGTGTATGTGTATCCTTTATAGTCTGCTCAATGTTCCTTTGTGTTGCTCTTGTTTTCTGGGGTTTAATTACTTAATTACTCATAATAATGAGCATCACTCCACCTATTTGACCATATTTTTTGGAGGATTTACCTTGTTCTTTTAAACATTTCAAGATATTTTAAACATTATAAAAACATAATATTTAAAAGCTGTACCACATTAATGGCTTCTCAGGAGATGAGCTAAAATACTGGTAAGGATTCTCAATTTATAGATCATCCTGAACTAAACAATAGAAGAATACATTTATTGATTTGGGGAGGGGGTCATGAAAGCATATTACAGACATATATTTCCAGTGTCAAAGCCTACATTCAGGAGATAGAATAATTTTCACCAAATTATTATGTGTTCTAAAGAAAAGACAAAATCGAGAGCTATCCATCTATGGAATTAAATCATTTAAAATACAGCAAAGCTCTCTGCTCCTCACTGCAAATGTCTTTCCAGGATAGTTTTACTGTGGTGACATTTGGCTGAAATGAGACCATTGGGATCCAGACATACTCCCAAATGTGAGCAGAATTTTTCCTTTTAAAATGTTAACGTGTTTTCTAGCCCTTTCTTACCATTTCATACTGAAAATAAAAACACAGTTTTCTTGATTTCTCTGCCAACAGGACCTAATTTTAAGTATTTAATTTTCTGAATGTATGTTACTCTTCTAATGTAAAGGTAGAATTAGAATCATAGAAACAAAAGGTTTGAAAGGCTTTTGAGAGTTCACCAAATTTATCTGCCTGTTTCCAGTAAGATGGCCTCTTCACCAATCTGGGCATATATTTATCTACATTATTTTAAGGAAAACATTTCCAGAGAAGAATATTACATAAGCAAACAAAATCCCTGAAGAACAATCCCTGGGAAATTTCCATAATTACTCTTTTTAAACTCTCTCCCTCCTTCCCTGTCTCCTTTGCTTCCTCCCTCCTGTCCTCTCTCTCTCTCTCTCTCTCTCTCTCTCTCTCTGACACACACACACACATACATACACACACGCGCTAAACTTTTCTAAGATGTATTCTGATATGTTCCCTCCCTCTGTTTTTCATCCATGTTTCTCTCTTCTCCCCTCACATTAACAAGACGTAGTAACAGTATAGTTTGACAATTACCTCTTTAGCCCACAGTTATTTGGTAATTTATTCACACACACACACAGCCCTCAAATAGTGAAGCTAATAGCTTTATGCCAATCTCAGTCTTTGTGGCTAAAATGAAATGCTTGATGCAAAATGCTCATCCATAAGCAGCCAGACATCAGAAAACAAAAAGGACTTTTATTCATTCCTTTTGTACATGTTTGTACCTGACATTTTTTTCAGGTTGGTTCAGCATTGAACAAGCCTGATTTTGAGTATGTCTTTAACCTCAAAAAACATGTACAATATATTGTTTTCTCTTTCAATAAATCCGTGTTATTACTCTTGGTTAATTCAGAATCTCTTACTCTAAAATCAAGAAAATAATTGATTAAAAGCTGACATATTTTAAGTTGCATTTGTTTTAACTTACTAGTTTTGCTAGAATTGCCAGAGTTAAAAGAAAGGTATAAACAGGACAAATGCAGGGATGTTTTGATTGAACATTTATCATTTGATAGCACACAATTAAAGTAAATTATTTCCTTAAAGTGTTATGTTCTTTTATTTTTTTATTTTTTAATTTTTTTTAAGATTATTTATTTATTTGAGAGAGAGAGAAGGAGAGACAGTGAGAGAGAACAAGCAGGGAGGAGAAGGACAACCGGGCTCCCTGCAGAGCAAGAGCCCTGTGTGGGGCTGGATCCCAGGACCCTGGGATCATGACCCAAGCCGAAGGCAGTCGCTTAACTGACTGAGCCACCCAGGCGCCCCTTGGTCTTTTAGAAGTGATATCATAGTGGAATGATAATTCAGACACTTGAATAATATGTATGCACTAGGCAGTAAAGTTATTTATTTTTCATACTTCTTTCTTTACCTTGACCTATGTTTAATATTTAAGAATTAGTTGTTTTTTGCCAACATTATATTACCTTCCTTCTTTTTGAAGGTAGAGATTAAATTTATCAGTTAGAAATCCCCGTCCTGTATTTCCTAGAAGAATGATAACCTGATTAAAAGAATATAATGCATTTGAATCGACTTGAATATAATTAAATTTAACTGCAACCTGTGTTTTCCCTTTAAAAAGCTTATGAAAGGAAAACTACATAACGGGAAAACATTTAAGTTTGGTTAGTCCTGTACCATGTTCTCTGAAATATGATTCAAAGGTTCTGAGTGCAATTTATTACTATTAATGGTTTAGGAGATGGACTACTTATTTATGCCATTGCTCAGAGATTATTTGTTATAAATTCATCGAAACTATCTTTAAGAGTATTAACCTTCCTTTGTATAAATTCATTTCCTAAAACGGTGTGAATGTACAAGCAAAACCATTTCCAATTTTTTGTAAAATAAAAATTCATTCACTACTTACAGGGTTAAGTTTGAATTTTACTATTAAGATGCTTATCTTAATAATAATTTTTTCATGGACAATAACTCCAAAGGGAACATGACGTAATTTGACTGCTTAAACGTTTTTGAAACATATGAACTTTTAATGTTGGGATGCATTTTTCTTTTGATATAACACTCTACTTTCTATGAAACCTGAAACACAAAGATTATACTCGCCACTTATTTATCTAGTAGATCATCTTTTTCTCAGACTGATTACATCATCAGTCAGATACAATGAATTAAAATATATTGGAAAAAAAAAGAACAAACTGAAGATGGGATTAAATTCTACTTTAAAAAAAGTTGCACAGCACAGACAGCATCTGCCCATCTGCCCCAACCCCTGGGCAGGTGGAACTAGGGATGAGAGTACATTTTTTTTTTAAAGATTTTTTATTTATTTATTTGAGAGAGAGAATGAGAGAGAGAGAGAGAGAGCACATGAGAGGGGGGAGGGTCAGAGGGAGAAGCAGACTCCCCACTGAGCAGGGAGCCCGATGCGGGACTCGATTCTGGGACTCCAGGATCATGACCTGAGCCGAAGGCAGTCGCTTAACCAACTGAGCCACCCAGGCGCCCGAGAGTACTTTTTATTTTACGAGCAGCCAGTAGTCTGATTCCTCTGACTTACGAAATGTGCCTGCTTGCCCACCACTCTTGTTCTCATTCCCTCTGCCCATTTTCCAGTTCTGCCTCCGGTTTCCATCAATGATGGGGCTGCCCTCCCCTCAGCTAACCCCGCGTGGCTCCATGCTTGTCTGGGGTAGTAGTGTTACTCCGCAGGTCTTTTCCCAGCCTTCCACACACACGCTCTCTGATGGAAAGTGCCTATGTCATTCCTAGAGGAAGCCCTTGGGACACTCTCCCTAGCTTCTTTGCTGATCCAGGGTCATCCAACGCCACTGGTTGGGTAAAAAGAACCCAGACACTGCCTTTTGAGGAATAAGCTTGGAAGGCGTGGCTTCTTTCCACCCACTGTCACCCTCTGCCTCATCAGCTCCAGAGCAGCCGGGCCAGTGTCCTGGCAGGTTCCTGGGGACGCCTGCCCTATCTTTTTGTACCAGTTAAAATCTAGGGGCCCCATCTGTGGTCATTTTGTCTGAATCTCTACCTTACTCTTTTATTCTACCAGCTGTTTTACATAATGTTGCTCATGGACTATGTGAGGGAGAAGAAGCGGAAATAAACCTATAAATATACATTTTAAAATAAAATAAATCTTGAATAAAGCATTGCCTTTCTATCTTTATGTGTGTGTCAAGAGAAAAGTTCTGTTATGAAAAAATTATAAAGCTTTCTTTATGTAATTAATTTTTATAATTGTTGCTCAGTTTCAATCTGCTCTTGTTTCCCTCCATTTGCCATGTTTATTCACAAAGGCTTTCTGTATTTTTTTGCCTTCCTTTAATCTTTTGATGTCTAGTTGAATCCCTACCATTCCCATGCTGCTTCAGCCTACATTGATCTCCCTTTTTCTAGTCTCTCATAGCACTTGCTGATTAATTTTGTGTTACTGTCTTACAATATATGTTGTAATTAGCTAAGCTAAGGTAGGGATCATTAGAAAATAAGTCAATCTGAAATATAATGACATGTTATTTTTCAGGGTTTTTTTATTTTGCATAATTTTCCCTCTTCTCTCTCAGAGTTTTCACTATTATTATTGCTAAATGTTAAGGCTCACTGTCATGAGCCTTTAATTAGGAAACTTCCCCCAAAGCTAATATTAGTGAATATTAGAACACATGGTGCTTCTTGAACTTTGGCATCGAAAATTTAATAATTTACCCTGAATGACATCTCTAGTCATCATTAGGCAGGGAATTTCTAGTTTTATTGCTCTCTGTGTGAATTGTGGCAATGAACTACTAAATCATGGTCACCTCAGGTTATATGTCTTCTTCTTTTTATTTTTTTTTCTTTTGAACAACACATTAAGCAACCCAATTCAAATTATGTGTCATTCTAATTGGAACTGGAGAGCAATTAACTTTTGCATGGCAAAATGTCAAGTACTTTTTTTTTTTTTAAAGATTTTATTTATTTATTTGAGAGAGCGAGAATGAGAGAGAGTACATGAGAGGGGGGAGGGTCAGAGAGAGAAGCAGGCTCCTCGCCGAGCAGGGAGCCCGATGCGGGACTCGATCCCGGGACTCCAGGATCATGACCTGAGCCGAAGGCAGTCGCTTAACCAACTGAGCCACCCAGGCGCCCCAAGTACTTTTTTTTTTTAACTCATCAAAAGGAATTTGTCAAGAGAAGTCTATAGCTTCATATAAATTACCGTTGTTGCTATCATTGGTCTCTGTTTCAATTAGCTTGTGAACTACTTTAAATATGGCTAAGGATAACAACTAGGAAATTGAAGAAGCAACAACTGTGTTTTGCCTCTTGGCATGACATCACTTCTTAAGAGTCAAAATCAGTTACAAGTTCCAATTCATGTAAATAGATTTTCCCCATTTTATACAAAAAGAAAACTATAAAATGCCCAAGTTGTATTTTTCTCTTTAGTCCCAATATCCCCAAATTTATATTAATGAAATCTATTTATGTTTATAAATTATAAATAATTGTAGTTCATAAACCAGCCCTGTAAATCTAATACCAAAGGACTAAATAACAGACAAGAAATTGCACAAGCAGTATCTATATTATCTTCCTCCACTTCATAATTGGATATATTCCCTAGAGCCCTGTAAATTATAATTTAAAGAATATTTTTTAGAAAACTGTACATCTTTTTCTTTTTCTTTCTCTCTTGCTTTCTTCCTTTCTCTTTCTTTCTCTTCTTCTGTGTTCCTATCACAGTGTAATGTTAAAGACTTCAGATTTATTGAATTTTAGTGACAAATTGGAGAAATGTGACACAAAATAGTTTTCCTAATAGACCCAAATATCTTTAGTTCTTCTGTAAAAGAAAGCCAAAAGTGAATAAACTTTTTTCAGTAATTAGTGTTTCAGTATTTTATCATTTGGAAATGATTTAGATATTAAATGAATATCCATCATTAAACTTACCTCATTGTAACTTTAAGGATTCAAGTTACCAAAAAGATTTTAGAAACTGTTTTTAAATAGACATATTACAAGTCGTAATTATTATTTTTTATTTAAATTCAATTAGCCAACTTATGGTACATCATTAGTTTCAGATCTAGTGTTCAGTAAATTGTCAGTTGTGTATAACACTCAGTGCTCATCACATCCCGTGCCCTCAGTGCCCATCACCCAATTACCCAATCCCCCCACCCACCCCCCCTCCAGCAACCCTCAGTTTGTGTCCTATAGTTAAGAGTCTCTCATGGCTTTTCTCCCTTTCTGATGACTTCTCATTCTGTTATTGTTGAAAAGTTCATTTATAAACTTATTTACTTATATCTACTTAACTTACTTGTTCATAACAATCATATTCAGATAATTCATAAAAATCTCATAAGACCTTAAACATCTAGCCATCATCTTAAGTTATCTTTCTTGCTGATAAATTCTGAGGGGATACTGTATTTGACTTCTAGCAAACTTAGGTAGAGTAAAAGTTATTTGGCTGCATTATATCTAGTGATGATAACTCTAAAGATATTCCAATTTTAATTAAACTCACAAACTTAAGCAAGGTTTTATTTACTGATGTTTATTCTAGATCACATGAATTTGAAAAACTTTTGAGTTAGTTTCCATATTTCTGAGAGTATACTTAATTTATATAAATGCTTGATTTTCTTTCAGCCAAGTAAATAGAGCTGTCTACAAATTAATTGTGGCAATACCATTCAGAGGTAGAAAAAATATCACACATCTATAACATACATACACAGATGCAGATAAACATGCAGACAAATACAAACAGAAATCTTACAGTTCTTGTTTTAAAAACTTAGCCATGAAGGGTATGATAATGCAAAACTCACTTCTTCATAAAAGAATAATTTGGTCCAAATTATGTTTCTGGCAATGGAATAAGTTAAGGTTAATTGATAAGAGGCTTAAACTCTTTACTAATATTTGTGGAGAAGACTTTTAAGATTTCTTTCATTTGTGTAGTTTCCAAAAAGCATCTTCATTTCTCCCCCCGCCCCATAAGAATTAGCTAGTTTCCTAGAGAAGACCAGGAAGAACATTTATGTCTCAAAAGCAGAGAAAGAATACAAGTTCTTCCAAGAAAGAATTTTGTTTTCTAAGGCTAGAATTTTTACAGTACCTACAAGACTTCTGAAATGAATAAGGAAGGTTTGAGGATTGGTAAAAAGGATAGTTTTTTAAATTTTTTTTGATTTTTTTTTTTTCTGTTCTTGTAAAGACTCAATTTGTAAGACAAGTCGTACAGGTTGTCCTCAATTTGGAGGAGTGTTTGTAATTCCTCAAAGAATTGGCTTATAACCTGAATGATATCAAGGGTCACCAAACAAATATATCATTTTTAGTTTGGTTCTATATGTCAGAAGTTCTTCAACTAAAATAGAAATCAACAGATTTCCGTGTTCTAGATTTAGAGTTGTTTGTCTTTGGAATGTTTTTCTTTCCCTCTGGGTACACAATTTCATTTTCGCTTAAGGGAAAAGGCCTAAAAAAAGTTTCTATCAGGCTCTGAATATCAGCTTCCAATTTGGCCAACTTCTGACCATAGAGTTACTTTAAAAAAAATCCTTTTGAACATCTTGTCGAGTTTTAGCCAAGACAAACAGTAAATATCCCTGGCATTATTGAATGATCCCTTGAATGCAAGCAGCATCCCCAAAAAGGATGCAAAAGATACTACCCTCTCAAGTTCCAGAGCCACTCTTAAAAGTAGGAAAAGAAGGACTCTCTTTCCCATTGCGGCTTGCGTAGAGTCAGTTCATGGGTCTGGGAGACCCGAAAATTGAGAGCTTCGTCACTCCCCGGCAGCTGCATCCGATGGCTCTGCGGCCGTCACCATGCCACAAAATGAATATATTGAGTTACACCGGAAGCAATATGGCTATCGTTTGGATTATCATGAGAAAAAAAGAAAGAAAGAAGGTTGAGAGGCTCATGAACGTTCAAAGAAGGCAAAAAAGATGATTGGTCTGAAAGCTAAGCGCTACCATAAACAGTGCCATGCTGAGAAAATACAAATGAAAAAGACTATCAAGATGCATGAAAAGAGAAACACGAAACAAAAGAATGATGAAAAGACTCCAAAAGAAGCAGTACCTGCGTATCTACTGGACAGAGAGGGACAGTCCCGAGCTAAAGTACTTTCTAATTTGATTAAACAAAAACGAAAAGAGAAAGTGGGAAAATGGGAGGTTCCTTTACCCAAAGTTTGTGCCCAGGGAGAAACAGAAATATTAAAAGTTATTCGAACAGGAAAGAGAAAGAAGAAAGTATGGAAGAGGGTGGTCACTAAAGTCTGCTTTGTTGGAGACGGCTTTACTCGAAAACCACCTAAATATGAAAGATTCATTAGAACAATGGGCTTACATTTCAAAAAGGCCCATGTAACACATCCTGAATTGAAAGCCACCTTTTGCCTGCCAATTCTTGGTGTAGAAAAGAATCTTTCATCCCCACTATATACAACTTTGGGTGTTATTACCAAAGGCACTGTAATTGAGGTGAACGTGAGTGAGTTGGGCCTTGTGACACAAGGAGGCCCAGTTATTTGGGGCAAATATGCCCAGGTTACCAACAACCCTGAAAATGATGGATGCATAAATGCAGTCCTGTTGGTTTGACAGCAGTTTCAGAGAAGTAATTCCTTATAATTACTGAAGACTACACACTGATCAGGAAGACCACCATTACTGTGGTGGTTCTGAATACTACCAAACGGCCTTCCGTATCTGCAGTCATCAAGAGAAGTATTTATTCTATTGTGAAAAACATTAAAATAGACATTTATTTAAAAAAAAAAAGGGTAAGAAAAGAAAGAAAAGAAAAAGAAGCAGATAATTCCCCTGAGAGCTGTCAACAATCAGTAGGGCCCTAGCCTCAAATGGAGTGCAACCTGCATTTCTGTTGGCCATATCTAGCTGCAAGTGGAGTTCAACCCATTTTTTTCTGGTTATATCTTTGGGTCCCCAAACTGATCGTTGAGCTGCCTGCATATATAAGAACTGACAATCCGTGTGCCCAGGCAGGCAGAAAGCCAAGTCAAGTTCTCAGGACACAAAATAAGACAAGCAAGAAGGCAGTAATTGTCCCTGGGTGAGAAGAGATCAGCAACCAATGGGCACCTCAGAACCATACTCACAAGAATCAGGTTTTGGAAAGGAAAGGACAATGTGAAATTTTACCTTCCTTTCTCTACCAGGCACTACGGATATTAAGAGAACTGACATTAGAAAGAATTCTCTCCCTTCACTGGCTTCTGCCAGTTTTCCCATGATCCTACCTGAAGTGAATGTGGTTTAAAGAAGAAAGTTTAGCTCTATTGTCTACCTAGAAGTTTGCAAGGTTTTCTGTTCATTTTAATTTTAGTTTCCTCTCAAATGTTTATTTTTTTTTTTCTTTAAAGATTTTATTTATTTATTTGACAGAGAGAGAGACAGCGAGAGAGGGAACACAAGCAGGAGTGGGAGAGGGAGAAACAGGCTTCCCGCCTAGTAGGGAGCCCAATGCGGGGCTTCATGTGGGGCTCGATCCCAGGATGCTGGGATCATGACCTGAGCCAAAGGCAGATGCTTAATGACTGAGCCACCCAGGCGTCCATCCTCTCAGATGTTTAAGGGAATAATGGTAACAACAGAATTCCTCGGATTTCCATCAACCCTTTGAGGGGTCCATATGGGGGCCTCCTTTGAGGATAGATATAGGTGCATTCAATTTCATGTGAAATGATTTGACAAAATCTTGGAGGATAATCTTTTTTCCAGTGTTCAGGAAATAACTGCAAATGGGACACCAATTTGGGGGTCAGTGTTTTGATTATAGACCCATAGGAAGGTGCAATGAGAGAGGCCCACATGTTTTAGGTTTCTAGCCTTGGAGCTGCTGCAATTGTAAGGGCACTAACTTAGTGGATTTTTGTTTATGGCCTTATGGTCTCTTCAGATGAAGAGACAATTCAGGTAAGGATCAGTAAACTTGAGTACTCAGCTAATAAGGATAAAGGGGAATACTAGAAGTCTTACAGTCTTTTGTTTTGGGTAATTCTTGTGTATTTAATTTTTCATTAGCTTTTTGCAATGAATCTTTCAATAAAGCTATTTTGGAATCTTGAAACCTTTTGGATCCTTCTGCATGCCAATTAAAGTAAGTACCCCATTCTGTTTGTTCAATTTAGGAACCCTTGCTTTCAAGTGAACTTCTCAGATGAATTGTCTTTTCTAATTGGAACATTCTCCATAATGACCATTGTAATTCTAGGTTGTTTTAGTGCGATTTTGCCATTTTTGTAGATATCTCCAGCTTCCAGGATCACAGTTCTTAGAAATAAGATAAGTAGGTGTGGTGGGAGATTGAGCACTCAATTCATTGAAACTTGAGAATCTCCTTTGTTTAGCTAAATCTTTGGGTCTCTTGGAGCCAGAAATCTAACGGTGATGTGCTCTTGTGTTGGGGATTTTCTGGTGTTTTACAGTGTATCTCATTGCACAGAAGAAATTTTCTTGAGATTGGTGAGTGACCCAGTGTCACTCTAACTCATTCCATGACCAGCATATCCTAGCATGGGAGTCTTAGAGTTATGTGGAGAGCACTGTCAGTTTTTATTTTTTTATTTTTTTAAAAGATTTTATTTATTTATTTGAGAGAGAGAGAATGAGAGACAGCGAGCATGAGAGGGAGGAGGGTCAGAGGGAGAAGCAGACCCCCTGCTGAGCAGGGAGCCCGATGTGGGACTCGATCCCGGGACTCCAGGATCATGACCTGAGCCGAAAGCAGTCGCTCAACCAACTGAGCCACCCAGGCGCCCCGAGCACTCTCAGTTTTTAAATGCTTGACCCATGCCCACCAATTTTGCAGTTTGGGCTTCCAAGATTCCCATTAGCGATAGAGCTATTATTCCTTTCACTTGAAGATTTCTTTCTAGAGGCAGATACTGTATTGGCTTTTAATAGTCTGACTTGTGCCTACTTAGATTTTGATTTTGATGGTCAAAATCGTCTGATTTTTTTGTATTATTTCCCCAAGCCCCCCAGAAGTTTATGCTGTAAGCTTACCTTGAGGCTTTATGAGTCTCATAACAACTGCCACCCAATGTGGACATTGGAATTCCTTCTTCTTGGGTCCTCTAATGGCTGCAACTCATGTGGCCTCCCAGTATAACTACCTTACAGGTTCCAGAAAATTTCTGATAACTTTAATAAACCCCAGAACCTTCCCAGGACCCTGAACCAGAAAGGGAATTATATATATATATATATAAGTTTGTTTGGATCAGAGTTTAGATCTGAGGGTGACCTATCATGGCCTCAGTAACAAGAAGAAGATTGAACTCAAAGTGTTGTGCAGACACTTTGCCTGTGTATCTCCTCCTGCAGGCCATTAGCAGTGAGCTCTGGGTCCCATTCCTCATCTCCAAAAACTGTTAAAAAAATCATTAAAGTAGACAATTGAGGTGATACAAAGAAACTTTATTTCATACTTTATGACACTGACAGTCTCCTTTCATAGAACTTCAAAATGGGGCAGAAGGCAGAGGACTCTTTTATAGGATAAAGAAGAAAGAACAGGAAGAGAAAAACAGAAAAAACAACAACAACAACAACAGCAAAACTATTGTCTTGGGCCAAATAGTCAACTCTGTTTGGGGTATGAAGGCTCAGAGTTGGTTTGGCATTTGGGGATTGGCTGATTGGTTGACTGTGTTTCTGGTCAAATGGAGCATTTACAGGGACACAAAAGTTATCTATGTTTCAGTTTGCTGACATGGCACCACAGGCAGGAGCGACTCCATCTGGGGCTTAGTTGTTTCAACATATTTGATAATCTGAAGAGAAATTTCAAAGTAAAATTGAATATGCACATATGAAAAATAGAATATGTAGCTTTGTTATATTGGTGTACAAATAGGCACAGTTGTGGATGACTTATCATAGAATAACACCATATAAGTATTCTAGAAAAGCCTAAGTCAGAATATGCTTCAATTCTGTGTTTAATGTTCTTTCACATTTTTTAATAAAACCATTCACATTGTCATTTTAATAAGTTAATTTGTTTGGAAAATGTGATTTTCAGGTATTAGTCAGATTTTATATTTAATTATAATTATACCTGTTTTGGTCCAATAAATAGTTAAACATTTTGAGATATAATTTAATCCATTTGCTTAAAAAAATTTGGAAACTCTTCCATTCATTTATTCAGTGAGTATATATTGATCACCAGTTTGGAACAAATTACCTGGAGGGATTAGCAGTTAAGCAGAAGTTTAGGCCCTCACCCAGCAGGTGAGGAAAGATATTTAACAGCAGGATGGAAAGATATTTAACAATAAATTAAACAGTTTATATATTTATTACAAGGATGATGTGGTATTTAATAAAGAAGTTCAGGTTTATAAAATAGTGTATAATAGAGATCTGAAGTTGTCTTGAAGGTCAGTAAAAAGTTCCCTGAAATATAGTTTTAGTTGAGAGCTCAAAAATGTGTTAAGGGTTAACTTAAAAATGATAGTGATGGATTGGGGCAGGGAAGAGTCTGCCTATAAAACAATCCAGGAAAAAGAAATGTGAGGATAAAACCCCTGGTGGAGGAAAAGACTACATTCATTATAGGAATTGAAAAAAGAGTCAGTATGGTGGTTGAATGTGTCTATAAATTAGATAGATTGATGCTGGAATAGAAGAGAGACAGAAGCCAATTAGAGAATTGTAAATCAGCTTACTAATTTGTCTCTTTATGTTAAGAACAATGAGCAGAAAATATCTAATGGTTCATATTTATCAGAATTTTTCTTGATGCAGCTGACTTGTCTACACTTCAAACTAGATTAGACATAGAGGGGAATTTATAGATTCACATTACTGAAAAAGCTCTGATTCATACATAACTGTGAAAGACTGAATACACAACTGGACAATAGAGAGACCATATATAAAAATGAAACTCTGGCCCACAACCTGAAGGGATCTGCCCAGTAAACCAACTCATCTTTGCAGTAACCAGCCCAGGAAACCAGCCTGCCATAAATCAGACTTGTGGGAGGCCAGAGTTCTAGCTCTACTGACAATCCAATAACTCCTACAATATTCAGCCCAAAATGGCGAAGACTTGACGAATCACTAGAAGCTTCCCTAATTTTCTGTCCCCATTTCCAATTTAGAACCAACCACAGAAAGCCAAATATGCACCCCTGACCATTCTAGTTAGTCTGCCTACAGCTTCTCCTTTTCAACACCCTCCAATTAGGGCATACCTGAAGTCTTCCCTTCGGTCCAGTATAAAGCTTTCTCACTTCATTGCCTGCCTTTGTGTCTCTGCCAAAATTTAAGTGATGGAGACTGACTTCCTTGCTACAGCAAGTCTCAGTAAATAACCTTTGCTTGCTCTTATTTGCCTGACCTTCATTTATTTCCACAACTGGATTCACTGACTCACAGAAGCTGTCGGTAATCTCTCTTTTTGTTCTCTCCCGATTTTTCCACCTCTCTGGTCAACTTTCTTCTATTTTATCTTCTTTCACAAGACCAAGATGTCCACAGAAAAGCTAGTATCAAGGCTAATATGATCCTACAGAGACAAATCACAGATAAAAACTAAATAAAAGACCCAAAAGCATGTCCAGGGTGATCACAGTCTCATCTTAGGGTACAGGTCCATTCCTGAACCAACAGTAGTTTCCAAGCAGGTGATTTGTTACTGGGGTTTATAAGGTGGCTTCTGTATAGGATTACTATAGGAAAAAAATGATACCTAGCTTTATTTTCAATTTTAGGTAAACAACAAACACGTTTTAAAAAAATGCAAGCATGACTTGTGAAATAGTATATGAAAAATATTTCTTTGTTTACCTCAAGTTCAGATTTCGCTGGGCATCCTGTCTATGGCATGGCAACCCTACTCACATGGCATGAAAGGCAAAATTGTCATTAACTGATGTAACAGACTGTTAGGTTGTTCAGGAACAAATCCAGAAAGGAACGATGCTAAGCTGAAAAACAGTAATATGTCATTAAATTTTTTTAAGTAAGAGAGATATTCAGATTTGAAATTTGAAAGAATAAGCCTGGTTGTTGTTTTCAGAGAAACTAGAGGAAATAAGGGAGGATACAGGATATTAATGGGAGGCTGTCACAGCAGATCAAATAAACTGTGGGTGGTTGTAGCTGGCATGATGGCACAGGAATAAAGACAAATATATCAGACAAGTGGAGCAGTAGAATCAGTAGCAGTTTGGGTTTGTTACTTATTAATTAAAATGAGTAAATTTAGGGCGCTTGGGTGGCTCAGTTGGTTAAGCGACTGCCTTTGGCTCAGGTCATGATCCTGGAGTCCCGGGATCGAGTCCCGCATCGGGCTCCCGGCTCAGAGGGGTGTCTGCTTCTCCCTCTAACCCTCTTCCCTCTCATGCTCTCTGTCTCTCATTCTCTCTCTCAAATAAATAAATAAAATCTTTAAAAAAATAAAAAAAAATAAAATGAGTAAATTTAGTCATATTACAATTAAACTGTTAGAATTTAAGGGAATTTAGTATAAGTGTGCTGGATGCAAGGTCACCATGCAAATTCAATTTTATTTTTATAAAGCAACCATAAACAGCTCAAAAGGGAAGTTTAAAAATATGACATTTAGAGTGACATCCTAATCACAACATGACTAAAAATAAATCGAATAAAATTTGGGTACGATTTCTTTACAGTAAGATACAAAGCTTTTGAAAATAGATAGAAAATGCTGAACTAAATGCAGATATTCTTCCTATTTGTTGATTAGCAACATTAATATAATAAAGTTGATATCGCCCCCTCCTGAAATTATGATGCAACCTCAATCAAAATTTAAGCAGGTGTTTTTGTGAAAATGTACAAGTTGGTTCTAAAAAAATTACGGAGGGCGCCTGAGTGGCTCAGTTGGTTAAGCGGCTGCCTTCGGCTCAGGTCATGATCCCAGGGTCCTGGGATCGAGTCCCATGTCGGGCTCCCCGCTCAGCGAGGAACCTGCTTCTCCCTCTGTCTCCTGGCTTGTGCTCTCACTCTCTCTCTGTCAAATAAATAAATAAATAAAATATTTAAAAAAAAAAAAAACCACCTTTTAAAAAAAAAAATAAATAAAATAAAATAAATAAAAAAATTACGGAAATACAAGAGCCAAATATAGCCAAGGCAATCTTGAAAAAGTACACAGTGGTTGAATGTAATCTGCTAGATTTTAATACGTATATTAAAGTTAAAGTAGTTCAGAGAATTGGTATTGACACAAGAATAAACAAATAGGTCAATGAAACAGATCTAATAGAGTCCTGAAACAGAATCAAGTACATATGGCTACATTATTTAAAATTAGCTAGCTCTGCAGAATAGTTAAGATTATTCTTTTCAATAAAGTGTTCTGGCTCAATAAAAGTTCAGTAAAGGATTGAATTATCCATATGAAAAGCATGAAAAAGTTGACATTTGATTCACCACAAAATCAAAAACAGTAAGTTAGTCTGTAGATTTATATGTGAGACAAAAAAGAAATAAGATGTGTAGATGATGATATGTATAAAGAACATGAATTACATTCATGTTAAGAAATACTTGAATAAGACACAAAAAATTCCAAACATGAGACAATTGTTTGACATACTAAAATTAAAAATAAAATTAAAATCAGAAGATACCATTAGTAGAATGAAAAGATAAGTTATGGAGTAAGAGTAGATATTTGAAACACATAACCAACAACAGGCTTATACCTAGTATATTTTTAAAACAATTCCTACGTAAAAGCATTCATACATAAAAGGCAGAGAACAAGTAGAAAAAAAAGACAGACATTAAGCAATCACTCTGTAAAAGATAATACCTAGTGGCCAATAAAAATATAAAAAGATAACCATTCTATTCTCATTTGTTGTCGGTGAAAAGCAACTTAGTCACACTGAGATAACCACCAGAATAGATACAGTTTTATAATGTTAACAATCTTAAATTTTGGCAAGGATTTGCAGTAACTGGCATTCTCAAAGACTTCTGGTGGGAGTATACATTGGTACAAATGTGATTGGTACAAAAAAAAAAGAAATGTTGATTGTTGCTTACTAGAATTGCAAATGTAAATTTATTATGACCCACCAATTTTACTCTTATTTATAATCAACAGAAATCCATGTAAAGTTGCAATGAAAGACATTTGCAAACATATTTATGGAAGTTTTATTTATAACCCAAAATGTGAAATAAGTAAAATGTTCATCATATGGAAATTGACATTAAATTTTGTACATTCATTTTCTATATATGCATGTATATATATATACACATACATATACACACACACATATACATAGCACATATATATAGTACTATGTTTACTATGTTTTTGTATTTCATTTTATACAATGAAAAAGGAGAAAGCGCTCCTACACACATACATGCACACACATACACAGGTACATATCATAACAAACTGAGTGAAGTAAACCCTACCCAGAAACATATTTGTATAATTCAATTACATAAAAGTCGAAAACAGACCAGATTAGGCTATGATTGTAGAATTCAGGATAGTGAGAAATAAGGAGTGTTCCAGTATCTATCATCTTATTCCAGTTATGCTACATAGTAAACATGGGGGCTCCAAGATGCCTCTTATTTTCCTTGTAATTTTTTGGATCAGTATCTCAGAAATGACTAGGTGGTTCAACTCTGATCTCCATGGCTCAGCAGGGTCTACTAGGGTTGGAAGATTTACTTATCAAGTGATTCCTTTACTCAGTTTTCCTTTGGCCCTTCCCCACCCCATTATGTCTCATTCTCCAGGGTTTTATTAGATGGCTTTGACTTACCATAATATGCTTGTCTCAGAATAGTCAAACTTTTTATATGGTAGCTAGCTTCCAAGAAAAAGTCTTCCAAAAGATTAAGAAGTATAAGCTGCAGTTCTCTTATGGCCCTGCTCAGAAGCTGGTACCAGCTTTATTTCTGCCATATTACATTGGACAAGGTAATGATAGAGACTTCCCAAACTAAAAGAAAGGAGACATCGGGTGCCTGGGTGGTTCAGTTGGTTAAGTGTCTGCCTTGGGCTCAGGTCATGATCCCAGGGTCCTGGGATCGAGCCCCGCTTCGGGCTCCTTGCTCAGCCCTGAGCCTGCTTCTCCCTCTGCTGCTTCCTCTGCTTGTGTGCGCTCTCTCTCTCCGTCAAATAAATAAATAAGAAATCTTAAAAAAAAAAAAGAAAAGAAAAAAGAAAAGAAAGGAGACATTTAATGGAGGAGGAAGAGGAAGGAAAGTGTATTCCTTTTAATCTAGCATAAGCAGGAACAATTGGGAAAAAGCTTAAAAGATTTTTTTGGAATGCAATTAATATTTTATTTCTTTGTTGGAGTAATAGTTATGTAAGTTTGTTCAATTTGTTATAAATCATCAAGTTATAGGCTTAAAATATGTGCTGTGTGTGTATACATATATATTGCTGTATTAAGTTTAAAAAGTTAAAAAAATCAGTGCTAACTGAAGTTTTTAATGAAAAATATGAGACATAAAACTTGATCAGGTTAAAATACTAATTACAAGGATGATGTAATAAGAAAGATTAAACTATTCAGTGAATATTTGATGCCTCCAATATTATAGGCATTTTTTTAATACTAAGACATTTTAAAGATACAGGAGAGAGAAAGAGACATAGAAAGAGAATTCAGGATCAAGAAGAGATGAGAATTCATCCCAGTTTCAGGTATAGTGGTAAGAAGTTAAATGAATTTTATCGATTTCTTCTATAAATTAGTGAAAAGTTTGAGTTAATCACTAAAATTCCAAAACTTGGTGCAATATATAATTGTACAGATTTGAGAAGCTCGTTGACCCCCAAATGGGGCAAATTCTAAGAATTAAACATAGGCACATCACAGATAAACTCTTGAAAAAACAATGATAAATGGAAAATCTTGAAATCAGGTAGAAAAAAATATATGACATTATCTCAGAGGAATAATCTTCCAATAACTGAAACTACTAATCAAAACTATGTAGCCTAGAAGACTGCAAAAAATGACTTTAACACTGAACGAGAAACAACAACAAAAAACCTCATTGCAGAATTCTATATCCAGTAAAATATCCTTTAATAATGAAAATGAAGTAAATATATATTCCGAAAAAGCTAATATAAGATTATTTTTGTCACCATACCCACATTTATAGTGAGGGAAATTTTTCAGTCTGAATGGAAATAATACCAAGGTAAACTCAGATTTTTTAAAAAATGAATAAAGAGCCTATCAAAGATAAATTGCCAGGTACATATGAAAAGACTAGATTTTCTATTTTTTAAAAAAACTACAGAGCTGCTATATCAAAAATTATAACATTGTCCTGTTGCATTTATAGTATTGTAGGTTAATTAATTAATTAAGTTAAAGAGTATGCAAGTAGGGAGGGGCAGGGGGAAAGGGAGGGGCAGAGAGAAAGGGAGAGAGAGAATCTTAAGTAGGTTCCACACTCAGCGTGGAGCCCAATGTGGGGCTCGATCTCAAGACCGTGAGATCATGACTTGAGTCAAAATCAAGAGTCAGATGCTCAACTGACTGAGCCAGCTGTGTGCCTCTACAGTATTGTAGATTTAATACATGTGCTAAGCATAACATAAAAGGACCATGAAGAATGGAAATATATCTATATGATTGAAAAGTTTCTATAATTTGTGTGAAACAGTACAATGTTACCTCTCAATAGACTATAAAATTTAGAGATTCATATCATGCTATCTAGAGCATTGCAAAAATATGTAAGAATACATAACTGAAAGCAATGGATATATTAGAATTGAATTCTAAGAAATTCAAAGAATTAAAAAATAGATACATAAAGAGAAATTGAAGAACAAAAGCTAGAGTGGATAAACAGAAAACAATACAAAGATAGACCTATATCTAACCATATCAATCATGGAATTAAATGTTAAGGGACTATATAATCCAATTAGGTTATCGGTGAAGTCAGGTAGACTCAATGGACATTTTTTCCTATTATTTTTTCTTTTTTCCATCAGTAAATCACAATGTAATCAATATCTGTATTTTATTCATATGAATGAAAAATTAATACAATAATTTATTTACTCTTACTGTTTTATTTCTTAAACAATAGTTTATAGAGATTTATGTGGTAGGCACTAAGGCAAACAAACAAAAAAACTCCTTTAAAACTAATCAGCATTTGTGTCAAAATGGCAGCATATTCCCCCCAAATTCAAAGTCATTTGCTGGGTGCCCAGCAATTATGCAAACAGCTTGGTGATTTACATTTTTTTTAGTCAAAATATAGTAAATAAATAATGCATGTTCTTTACAAAATACCATGTGGATGGTAACAGAGTTTTGTACAGAACCACAAGAATCTGAAAATAACTTTCATGTAGTTAATATGAAATAGTTGCAAAGATAAGCCTGTTGCCAGACAGAGCAATTCCATCCATTCATCTAATTTGGAGAAAACCTCTTATTTGAATTTCTTCTCAAATTTTGTTCTTTTTTGTAGTAATTACGTTTTCCATATTACTAATGTAAACATTTAATTTGTACTGATTTTCCTATAATTTGCTCTTCCTCTTTTTGAGTGCTTAGTCAACATCATCATTGTTGGAAATAAACTAGCCCTTAGAATTCTTATTCCAACTTTGAATAAGTAATTATCATCTTTAGGTAAAATATATGGTCTTTCAGATTTCATCTGCTTGATGCTTTTTGAGATCCTTTATGGTGTACAATATAAGTATATATAAAAAACTTTAAATTTGGTGTTTTCAGGGTTACCTTCTTAAAATGAAAGAGGAGGAAAATAAGTGGAAAATAGTTACCAAGTTTTTACTTTGTGTGCTATTTACATGTATTGCCTGAATTATTGCTCTAACACCTTGGCATAATGTATAGGAATACAAATTATATTTTTAGGAGATTTTCTTCATGCTACTTACCAGAAAGTAAGAATTCTTTAACTTTATTGTGAGCATAGCCATATAAAATGCCATGTTAGGGGCGCCTGGGTGGCTCAGTCAGTTAAGCATCTGCCTTCAGCTCAGGTCATGATCCCAGGGTCCTGGGATCGAGCCCCACATCGGGCTCCTTGCTCAGCGGGAAGCCTGCTTCTCCCACTCCTTCTACTGCTTCCCCCTGCTTGTGCTTTCTCACTCTCTCTGTCAAATAAATAAAATCTTTAAAAACAAATAAATAAAAAAATAAAATGCCATGTTAATGCCTTAAGAAATGCTAAGCACTACAGTGGTATGATCTCCCCTTATATTTTTTAATACATCAATAATAAGCTGTCTGGTGACTCCCTCAATTTATGTTGCTATTGTTTGTTTATCTAGGTAGAGTGGGAGCATCAGTTATCAAAGTCTTTATTAAGAAATCAATATTCATTTATTTTCATCTGATAGTGTCCGAAATGTGAGTTTCTGGTCAGTCAGCTGATGGTGCTCCAGAGCAAGTTTCAGGTTCTTCAGCTATAGTTTTCTCCTCTTGTCATCATAATATGGTCTCTGATCACTTGTGAGTTCAGATGTTCTCCAAGGACACTTTCAGGGATGATCTCAATTCTATTTCAATTTCTCCCACTTTGGATAGAAAAGTCAGCAGACAGACTGTACTTCACTTTGGTCCCCAACACACTTCTTAACAAAATATCACTGACATTTATGTGTAATAGAAACAAATAATCTATTAGAAGAGTTTGTACATTGAAACAATGGGCTCAAACTGGATTTCACCTAGTTTCTGGCAAGTTTCTGTGTGACTGTGTCCCGTTAAACTTTTTAAATACAAATTTCTGGGTGATTCCATTTTTTTTCCCACTGTTTTTCAAACTTCTGCAATACTCTGTTCACATCCAACCCCTTGAAAAAGGTAGAGTTCATTCCTTCTTATAGCTCATAGTTTGTTTCATTCTTTAAAATTGTAGACTTTTTAGGATGTTTGAGAATGAAACCTTTCCTTTCAATGAAAGTCCGTCTATATAAGCAAAAGGTATTTTCTAACTCAATAGCATATACGAAAGCCCTAAGAATACATGTTGGATTCCCCCCGTCTAGTTAATATATTACCAAATAACACACTATGTATAAATTCACCCTTCCAAAAACATTTTTGATAAGCAAAGGCTAGACTGTATTTTTTTGGCATTTTTCTCTGGCAGAAAGTAAAAAAACAAAACAAAACAAAACAAAACCAAAAAACAAAACAAAACAAAACAGTCCTCACTTGCTGTTGTCTTATCCTGCCAGTAACCAATGAAAAGAGAAGTTCCTAAATGGGAATAGTTACATCTCTGGTAATAATAAAAACATTCAGGCAGAGTGGAATCAAAATATAGTGGGTTTAAAAAAACTTTTTTTTTTTAACAGAACGGCATTGTGTGAGGAGTTCCACAGACCTAATTCCCAGTGAAACAGGTCAAAGTTATTTTTAAAAAACAATTTGATGTTGTCTCTATTTATTTGTGTCTGCTTTAATTTCTGTCATCAGTATTTTATACTTTTCTATGTACAAGCCTTTCATCTCCTTGATTAAGTTTATTCTAAAGTATTTTATTCTTTTTGATGCATTACTACACTTATACAAGGTATTTAAAATAGTCAAACCTATAGAAACAAAGAATAGAATGGTGGTTGCTAGGGGCTGCAGGGCAGGGAAGAATAGGGATTTTTTGCTCAGTGGGTACCAAGTTTCAGCTATGCAAGATGACCAAGTTCTAGAGGTCTATGCAACATAGTACCTATGGTTAACAATATGGTATTGTGCACTTTAAAATATATTGAGTATAGATTTCATATTATTTTTATCATGCACACATACATACAGACACCCATGAACACAAAGAAATTTTTAGAGGTTATGGGTAAGTTTAGTACCTTGATTTTGTTGATGGTATCACAGATATATACATATATCCAAACTCATCAAGATGTATATATTAAATGTATGCAATTTTTATATATCAATTATACCTCCCTCAATAAAGCAAAAAATTTTTTTCAGTCCTCTGAAAATGGTACTAAGGGCTAACAGCAAATTAGACACATTTATTGAAGAAAATGTACTAGACCATGCTAATCACATTGAGAACTGGTAGCATTTGAACCGTGCATGATCCACTCCCTGCCTTCCCATTCCCAGCCTAGTATGATGGAAAATCTATTCCAGACTAGTGCAGCCAAGAGCACAGGGCTTCCTCTTCTACTGTCTCCCAGTTGAGGGATAAAAGAGTTGTGTAGGAGAGGCAGAGTGTCCACATTATCCTCTTATCCCTGAGCTAGCACTAGCAGGGGCTAAGTTCTGAGTGAGTGAAGCCAAGTTGCTCCCTTCTTGTGCATATCCCCCACTTATGAGATTGATGCTCAACCTCAGGGTGGCGCATACAGTAATACTAGGCCCCTTAGCTCACTAACACTGGCTCATTCATTAAGTGAAGACTCTGTACTAGTAGAGACAATTTTGAGACAGGGAAACTGAAAGACTCCATAAAAAGACTCCACAATTTAATAAAACTAAATGTAAGTGTTTGTGTAGGGTGCCTGGGTGGCTCAGTTGGTTAAGCAACTGCGTTCAGCTCAGGTCATGATCCTGGAATCCTGGGATCGAGTCCTGCATCAGGCTCCCTGCTCAGCGGGGAGTCTGCTTCTCCCTCTGACCCTCCCTCCTCTCATGCTCTCTCTCTGTCTCATTCTTTCTCTCTCAAATAAATAAATAAAATCTTTAAAAAAAAGTGTATGTGTGTATATATATATATGTAATTGTATGTATGTATATGTAATTGTGTTGTTTGACCAGTCACAGCATAAGGAAGGCAATGTTAGAGCAAAGGTATATTGGGCTCAGTAAATGACAGCAAAGGATAACTCAGATTCACAGGAATAAATGATGGGAACTAGAAATGGTAAATAAGAAGGTTAACAGTCAAACACTCTAAATATATTACTCTCTTTTCTTCTTGTAATGTCTTTAAAAAATATACAAATAATAAGCTATACCTATCATGGTGAGCATTGTATAATGTATAGAATTCCCTTATCACTATGTTGTACATCTGAAACTAATATAACATCATATGTCAACTATACTTTAATAATAACTTAAAAAAATGATAAAGTAATAAAAACATGTTTTATGTATTCATATTTATAACATTTATAATATGTAATTATATTTATATTTCTTATAAATGTTTATAATAATTTATATTTATTTATAATATTTATAATAATAATAACCTAAAAAGGAAGTGGGGAGAAATAGAGCCATGCAAGAATAATGTTTCTGAATCTCACTGACTTACATTAAGTCAATATAAACCTGAAATAGATTTTGATAAGTTGATATATACGTATAAATTCTAGAGCAACTACTAAAGAAGTAAGCAAAATATATATAGTAAATCAGATTTTTTGAAGCTGAAGGGGTTCTATTTTATAGAGTACATTGCTGTTATTTTGCTTTTCAAATTACATTTCAAAACTCATCCTGAAGCACCAAAATTTTCTCATCTCTCCATATTAAGGATTTCCATAAGAACTGCCTTTAGTTATTAGTAGCCCAGCAAATGGCATTCCACAGGGGAAAATAGAAATCTGCCTTGAAGACAAATCTCAATTTCCATTCTAGAATGCAAGGACTGCTTTTGTTTCCCAGATACTATTTTTTTTTTCAAGCTTCAAAGTTTATTATCAAGAAAAACCCACTAGAATGACTAAAATTCAAACAATGAATGATAACTGTTCTAAAATATGTTCAGTAGGTGCATTACTAGTATAATTGTTTTAAGAATATAAATTGTTCTAAGCATTTTGGAGACACATTTGGTAGTGACTATTAAAGGCCAACATATGTAAAACCTATGGTCTCAAAAAACTTACTCCCAGATATATGTCTAAGTGAAATACATAAGCATGTACACTAAAACATATGTTTTGAACGTATGTTCAAAACAATATTCATAAAGCTTCAAAACGGAAGCATTCAAATTCCTATTGTCAGAAAATTCAGAAATAGCAAAATGAAGATCACTAGATCAGTAAAACAGTATTTATTAAGAGTTTATTGTACGTATAAGAACAGTTCCTGAACTGGGATCATTCAAACCCCAAACTGATATGAAGCTTAGAGGCATGATATTACAGGAAGGCTTATAAAGGAGAAATGAGGAAGTTGCTTAGCTTTTACAATGATTGGTTATTACAATGGGGTTTCATATGGCAGGGGATTTGTTAAAAGTGATTATTTCATATCATTTTTTAAAAGGATGACTTAAGTTTATTTTATGACTATTAGAGATATTTACAAGAAATAACCTGAGTTAAGTTATGCTATGTTGACGAAATAAGCCCGAGTTAGCTTTGCTTGAGGGGCTTAAATAGTTCTGCTCAGGGAATTCTCAAGTCCGATCTACATTTTTTATTTAATTTTAACACTATCAACAGTAGAGTAGATTAAAACAAAAACTGAGGTTTATTTGTACAATTAAACTTGATTCTGAAATATAAAAGAACATCATAGATGAATCTCAATAACATAATATTGCCTGAATAAAGCCAGGCAGAAAAGAGAACATATTGAGATTACTATGTTTATAAAATGTTCAGAATAAGATAGTCGTTAGTACTGCAGGGAGGTAATGATAGATAAGGGACATGTTAATATGTATAGGGTGAGTAGAAGTAGGTACATAGGTATGATAATTTTGTAAAAATTCTTCAAACTATGTACTTAATATATGATTACTTTACAATATTTATGCTATAAACATTATATAAATGTTACATAAACATTATGATAAATAAAAAGAACTTTTGAATATATGATATTACCTCTACTAGGCATACTAGTGTCTTGTAATTTAGTTTCTCAATATTCTTGATATAGCCTGGAAACAAATCTTAAAAAGGAAAGTGAGACAATCTATTGTATAGAAGGAGAAAAAAGGCATAAAGTTGTAGTTAATAGTAAAAAAAAAAATTGTTAAGGAATAAAATCAGCAGAAAGTGGCCAGTTCAGTGACTTACTGTAATTATATTATAATGAAGAAAAATGTGCAAATTAAACACACAGCCAATAAAGAGACCCCATACATAATTTAACAAATTACACATTTAAGGAAGAATAGGGAGAAACAAAGGTGGCTTTTTCTCCCCCTCATTCATCACTTCAAATACAAATACTTGTTAATACCCTCCTATATTCTTGCAAGTATTCTAGATGCTAGAGATACAACAACTGTTAAAATGGCTTTATTCTCTCTCTCAATCCCTGGCTATACCATAGTCATATCTTGCAGATAGTACTTCTGCCCCATGGCCCTATTTTTCAGTCTTCCTCTTCTTGGGCATCTTGATGGTTGTATGTTGGGTAAGGAAACGTTTTTATAATACCCATACTTTGGATTTCTCCTCTGATTGAAGACTGGTTTTTCTCCTTTGATGAAAGATGTTTTCTTCTCCCCTGAATGGGCAGTACTTAACTATATTTCTTTGAGGAAAAAAAAAGTGTGTCTACCATTTCTAAAATATCCCTGTAATAAACTAAGAAATACATGGTTCTAGGTGCAGAATCTCTAATGAAACCACACCACAGGCAAACATGCTGGCTTTGACAGAGTCCATCTATACCCCCATCAGTGTAGCTTCATTTTCTAGGTCCGTAGACCTTGGATCACCAGTATTTGGCCAGTATTCCAAGCTGCTGACTCCCTGTGCAGTCCTCCTCTATAAGTGGTCCCGATCCTTCAAAGTAAAAACAAGAGTGGGGAGGATATTCTGAGTTAAAGACTACCTAGATTACTCTGAATTCCAAAGAGAGTATTGGCAGAGGTAGCATCCATGTTTTCCCAATTCTCCATTTTTAATATTGAAAGTGTCAGTTATGAAGAGCGACCCATGAGAAGTCGAAGTGGGAAAAGCTGGCCACACAAATACATGATGGATTACTTAACATTACACTGACTTCCATGCAGGAGAAGCGATAGGACAAGACAGGAAATCTCCTGCAGCCCACAGGTTCTCTCAACACATTTAAGAATAGGTCACATTCTTCACCTGTGGATGGCATGATTTTATGTGGAAAACTCCATCCAAACTTTCCTTCATTCCTTCTCCAAAGATGCAAGTAGGTAGATCCTATGTAGCCATTGCTCAAATACAGTTCTCTTCTATTTGCATGAAATTTTTCTCTTTGTAATTACATTACCACCAAATGGGGTTTCTGTTACCAAGAATGTGGCAGTCCTGATCCACTCTCTAATTCAGTCAGGCAGAAATAACACTGTGGTCTTGGTAACCCACTCTTGTGTGGTTCTAACCCACACCTTTGCCTCTTTAGTCCCTTCACAGTCTGTCTCGTTTTCTCATCTCCACCCTCTGCCTTGTCTCTTTCTGTCTTGTTGATCTGCAACAGTTTCTTCAAAAATCATTCATTTAAATCTTTCTACTTCCACTAAGTAAACATGATCCCTTTCCATCTCCCTATTGCCTGTATTCCTCACTTACAAATAGTTCTCTTTCAGCAATAGCAATTTTATACCATATTCTCTTCCTAAATTATGCTTCTTTTTCATATGAAATTTATATCTTGAAATATAGAACATGTAAGAAACAATGTGTGTTTTAACATCAAATGTGTTTTTAAAATGAGTAATTATATTCAGTCATTCAGTAGTTTGAGAACATACTCAAATTCAATTGAACAAATTTTAAGTTGAATAAAATAAATTCAGTCAACTAGATGCAGAGTTCTGGCTTACATTGGCTTTGGTTTTATGTCTGTCTGTAATTGTGATTCATTGTGTGCAATTGGATCTCATCCAGTTTGGGATGCTCAACTCCACTTGTATTCTTGGGCACCACTGTCCTCCCCCATGAAAGTAATTTTCCATTTCCCTACTATAATTAAGCGCAAAACATTTCTTGTGCATTTAGAGGAATTTTCATTTCATTCAAGCTCAGATTGAGTTAGAGGCTACTATTCTAGAAAACACAGGATTAAATGGGGCTTTCTAACTAGTGAGATGGTGATATGGCCAGTGTCTTTTCTAGAAAATACTACAACTAAATGTACTGATGGAATTATTTCACGATAACCAGGAAACTATGACTATGGCTAAATATTCAACACACGTTTTAACAAATGAAGATTCAAAAAGTATGTAAATGATCTACAAGTTTTCTCCTCTGCTTATGGATTTCATAAAAATATTATTATTAAATTTTCCAAATATAATGGTTTCATAAAAAGAGATTTTAATAACTATACCTTATAATCACACCATAAGTCTTCATCTAGCCTGGGAGCTGGCCAAATAATTCATACCAGCTTGTTCAAAGAGTCCTAAATAATAAAAAACAGTGAAGGTAAGTACTTTATATTTTTTAAAAAAATTATAACTATTGTATTTTTATCTTAGAGTGGACTTGAACATTAATTTCAGATTAAGTGCTAAAGAGAAAATAGAGAATAATGGAAGAAATAGACCAGTTGACAGTTTTTTTCCAAGTTTTTTTATGTTCTCTGGCTGATCCTTACAATGTTGTCCAATGTTTTTTTTTTTTTTCCAAAAAAAGTTGCAATATATAATAGCCAGATAAACATGTCCAGAAATTTTGTTTATTTCTAATATAATACCCTATATTTTTTTCTGCCATGCAAAATAAAAAAAATCCAATAAACATTTTTTTCTGGTTTAATAGGGAAATTTTTTTAGCATTAGAATTATTTATAAATTTCCATTATTATAACATTTAAGGAATGTTAAATAATCAAATCATAGATAAAAAATAAAGTATTATCCAATTATATAAATTCTAAAATTGTTGTAGAACTATTTAGCAATTTGTTTAAGGACTTAGAAGAAAAATAAATTCCAGGGGCAAAATTTATATTACAAAGAATTACCAACATCAACTTTGACCTTTCTTTTGTGTATTTTAAAAAATTCAGGATTACTCTAAAAATGTTTTCAATCTCCTTGGTTTGGTAGCAATATCTTTTAGTTAATTCTGAATGATTTTCATACCTGAGTCCTACTCTACGCCATTTCTCTCCCCAGTTTTCTGGCTTAGAGATCTGTGCACAGAAAGGTTAATCACTAAATGAAAAATGAAACTGTATTTGCTCTTAGGCAAACAGCTGCTCACTCAACAGTGGATGATTTGGTACCGTAGGCCACTTTGTCTATTGGTTTCGCTTTCCATGGTTTCAGTTACCCACATTCAACCACGGTCTGGAAGCTGATAATCCTCCTTCTGATGAATAGCCTGAAGGTCAACAGCCTAATTCGGTGTTACAATGTCTACATCATTCACCTCACCTCATCTCATCACATAGACAGTTTATCATCTCACATCATAACAAGAAGGGTGAGTATGGTACATTAAGATATTTTGAGAGAGGGCGCCTGGGTGGCTCAGTTGGTTAAGCGACTGCCTTCGGCTCAGGTCATGATCCTGGAGTCCCGGGATCGGGTCCCGCATCGGGCTCCCTGCTCAGCAGGGAATCTGCTTCTCCCTCTGACCCTCCTCCCTCTCCTGCTCTCTCTCTCTCTCATTCTCTCTGGCTCAAATAAATAAATAAAAAAAAAATCTTTAAAAAAAAAGATATTTTGAGAGAGAGAGACCACATTCATAACTTTTATCCCAGTCCATTGTTACAATTGTTCTGTTTTATTATTAGTGATTATTGTTAATCTCCTCCTGTGCCTAATTTATAAATAACACTTGATCATATGTATGTATGTACAGAAAAATCATAGTGTATATATAGGGTTTAATACTGTCTGCAGTTTTCAGGCATTCACTGGGAGTCTTGGATATCCTGCGGATAAGGGAAGAGTACTGTAATTTGCTTTGAACATGTTTCAGAACTGAAAGTGAAAGTGAGAGTACCTATCTCTTTTCAAGGTGTGGGCATATAAAAAAATAAAGAGGGCGCCCCTCAGGCTCAGTTGGTTAAGCGTCTGCCTTTGGCTCAGGTCATGATCCCAGTGTCCTGGGATGGATCCCCACACCTGGGATGGAGCCCCTCATTGGGTTCCCTGCTCAGCGGGAGTCGCTTCTTCCTCTCCTTCTACCCCTCCCTCCTGCTCGTGCTCTTTCTCTCTCGCTCTCTCTCAAATAAATAAATAATAAAAATCTTAAAAAAAAAAAAAGGAATAAAGAGGGTAGAATACTGAACCCAAGACAGCTTTAAACTTAGCTATTTTTAGCTATCTTCTTACCTTCTTTAATTCAATTTTGCTGTGACCAGAGAATAAACAATGTATGATTTCAATACTTTTGAATGTATTGACACTTGTTTTATGTGCAGTATGTGCTGTATTTTGCTTTTTGTTTAATGTGCCCTTAAAAAGAATAAGTATCCTCAACAATCATTTTCTCATTTTATCATTAAAAAATGTATGTTACAATTGAAGGGTAGTGTTTCATAAGTATCAGTTACTAATTATCATTAGGTTAAGATGTTTGATAATGTTCAAATCTTTTATATTCTTTTTTTTTTTTTTTTGAGAGGGTGGGAAGGGGCAAAAGGAGAAAGAGAGAGAGAATTTTAGGCAGGCTTCATGCCCAGCACGGAGCCTGACATGGGGCTTAATGTCACGACCCTGAGATCATGATCTGAGACAAAATCAAGAGTCAGACGCTTAACCGACTGTGCCACCCAGGAGCCCCCATTTTTATTATTTTAATTGCTAGTTCCTCCCAAGATTACAGTGCAAATCCTTAATTTATTACTGTCTGTCTTAAACATACCTACTTTGAAGGATTAAGTAATCAATCCCAATTATTCTGTGGTTTATATTTTTCCAATATTGACTTCAGAATCTATGTATTACTACTAGCCCATATTAGGGGAATGTGTTCAATAACCTAAAACTCAGTTGAAAGGAATCTCTTCTGAAGAAGTTAATTATGCTATTATTATCAGCTTTTTCTATACTCTGGGAAAACCTGAGTGAGACTATTGACTTTTGCCAAGTCTGTGCCTTCTGCAACACAATGAGAATAATGATCTATGTCCATAAAATCTTTATGAAGACAGTATTTTCTCAGATTTTAATTTCTTGAACCCTGGCTGTTCCTACACTATTCAAGTGGTAGTTCATGACTTTTATTCAATAACTGGTTTAATTTTCTATCATAGTCACACATAGGAAAAAAAAAAACAGATTTTGTTAAATATTGCCCAGTATTAAGAGTTGCTTTTAAATTTTCCTGACTTTTAGGTATGTTTCAGAGGAATATTGTTTCGAGTTAAATTTTCTATGGCTCCAAAAGAAGTCTATTATTCCTTTCAGTCTCCAAGGGAAGGATACCAGTCTTTACTTTCTTCAGTCTATCAGTACCTCCTAAGGCAAGGGAAGAATTTCTCTTTATACCCGTTTTGTGTTCTCTCTAATTTGTAGTGTGACATGGAAATCTGATTCTTTTTAAATGCAGAATGCCTTTTGTGTCAGAAAAGCCAAACTAGCAACCACTATCTATGCAAAAATGTTTTGTGGTTCTTTTGTTCCAAAAAGTAGTTCTTGTTCTTGTTTAGTCACTTGGTCTTAAACTCCATGATGGCAGGGATTTCTTGTGGTAGGCATATCCCTTTCTAATAGGGACTTCTTTCTTTTTAAAAATCAGATGTTTTAGGACTACCATTGCATTGAGAATAAATGTTTATCAAAGACAACTCACCAGTATCAGAGGAAAAGGAACTAATCAATTGACAAGAATGAGTAAATGTGCCCCTGCAACTATCCTCTAGTTACCTACAGGTATCCAGCCTTCATCCATGGCTGTAACAAGGATCATATTATTTTATAGAAAAAGAGTACGGAAGTGATGGATGACCTATGTCTTAAACAAAATCCTCTTTTTTTTTTTTTTTCAATTGCCAGCAGCATGAAATAGAAAAAAAAAAAATGGAGTTAGGATACATAGGCTATTCTAATGGGTTGGATTCTGTAGAAGTCCACTTACTACAATTATTGTAGATGTATTCTCTCTCTCAAATGTATCACTAAATATGGAGCCAAACTGAGTTAATTGTCAGGTTTCCCTGTATGTCTTTAAATTGGAAAAAGGTGATATTGGTGGAAGAGAAGAAAGAGGACAAAAAAACCAAAACAAAACATTAAGCCTTTTCAGAGTTTCCTGTTTTCTTCCCTTTTTTCCCTAAAATATATTAGTTTGAAAAAATTGACAATCTGTAATTTTTACACAGTGCACCCTTTCTTTTGCAGAATCACAGATATACAAAAATAGCTCAAAGTAGAAATAAGATCCAACAAGAGAAAGACTTGGGTATTTGGGAAACATTTAATTTGGGCAGTAATAAGAGTAGGAAGAAAAGAAAAGAAAACGTGGCCAGAGAGTCTGGCCCAAGCTCTTCACATGTTCATGCTGTCGGACATATGACCACCTACAATAATGATAGAAATTGTTAATTAAGAGGGAAAAAATCAAGTCAAGGTCTGTATGTGAGACCATGGTAGAAGTTGGATAAGAAGAGAATTAGACACTTTCCTTCAGGGACATACCTACACCCTCAAAACAATCTCACTCAAACCCTATAATATACTTCAGACCTTTCTTTATAAAAGCTACTAATTATTGGAATAGATTGTTTTTTACTACATTACTAATTCTTTTCTATATTGAAAAATCATGAAACATTATTGGAAATACATCCAGATATCAAGAATTAGCTGATTACTTGTGCCATTGATACTTCTGTGGCAAAACCCAGATTCCTTTCACTAATAGAACTGCAAAATAATGTAATCTAATACCTAATGGAAAGGGAGGGTGGCACCCCTTATCACAAATGATCTTACCATAAGATAGACACACACACATGCACACACATGCACACACATGCACACACATTCAGGGAAATGTGCACAACTGTCTTTGAGCTCAAGGTCTTAATGAAGCTTCCAAACATTGCAGGTTCCACAAGACAATGAGGTTTAAGGATGTAGTTATGTCACCCTATTTATCCTGTTCAGTGCATCCCCCAACTCTTCAGTTGCTATGAGGCCTTTAACTGTCAACAGCTTGTCAGCTGCATAGTTGCAGCTCTCCAGAGTGGTCGTCAAGACTAATGATGTATGGTGACTAACATAACATAATAAAATAAAATTAAAAAAAAAAAAGAAGGCAAATTTCCCTTTCTTGGACCTTTTCATTCCTCTTTTAATACTCCATTTTTCTCCCCTTTGAGGTAATCTCTTCTAAATCATTAAATATGGCTTATCATTTATTTGATTCAATCTTCAAGACTTTCAATTCCGTTCCAGTTTTGTGGTGCCACAATTGAACTCCTTCATTTTTTCCTACTTCCCAGGCTAAGAGATCCTTAGGGGTTTCCTCTGTCTTTGCACCTATCATGAAACATTTCTTTTCTTTAACCTGGTTTTGATAGATTAGACTCTGGAAAGTACAAGAATGAGAAAACCACCATATTTGTGTGAGAATCTGTACAACTATAATCTCTATTTGTGATGAACCTAGTGGGATGGAGTATCAAAATTACCATCAGTTGTTCCCCATTGGGAAGAGGCAAAAAAATATAATAAAAAAGTTTCCATAGAGCAGTGCCATCTTACATATTGATGGGAAACACATTACCAGAGTTGAAATGTGACTCAGAAGCAAGAATATATCAAGTTTTTCTAGGTAACTAGTTGACTCAGGCACATTTTTTCATTTAAAAAAAAAATTAGATAACAATCACTTTATAACAAACTGGAGATACAAAGTTTAAAATACATAATTCAGGGTGCCTGGGTGGCTTAGTCGTTAAGCATCTGCCTTCGGCTCAGGTCATGATCCCGGGGTCCTGGGATCGAACCCTGCATCGGGCTCCCTGCTCAGCGGAGAGCCTGCTTCTCCCTCTCCCACTCCCCCTGCTTGTGTTCCCTCTCTGGCTGTGTCTCTCTCTGTCAAATAAATAAAATCTTTAAAAAATAAAATAAAATACGTAATTCCTCTGTTGAAGAAGTGGAAAGTCTCTGACTACTGTGGCTAAGATTCAGTTCAAGTAGGAGAGAGGGAGAGAGAGAGAAAGAGAAAGCTCTTTTATAGCCAGTTAGACTATTCTTATGTGCCTTTCATTTTATGTTTATTCCACATAAAAATTCATTGTTTGATTTACTTTTGAGATAGCCAGAAAATTTGAAAGCATCACTTTAATTTATTGGTGCAGTAAATAAATAATGTTGTTTATTATGTTATTAACCAAATTATAAATTAAACAAAGTTAATTATCACAAGAACCAGAACATTTAAATTGGAATTATAGGGACATCACAGGTCTATCAGTACATCTTCATAGGAAGTCAAACTGGAGACAGAAAGGTACTGGTTGACTATAAATTTAAAATGAGACAAGAATTATATGACTCCAAAGCAGGAGAGATGATTATAGAGACAATATTCATGACGGTTAAGGATCTTGGAGTTGGCGCAGGTTACAGTGAGTTCAAATATTGATTCTGACACTCTCTGCCTGTGTCACTTTGAGAAGATCATTAAGCTGCTCAGTGATTCATTTTATTTACCTGTACAGTGATGATTATAAAAACACCTACCTACAGGGTTGTTACAGAGGTCAAAGCTGCTTAGACTAATTCCTCTTTCTTACTAAGAGCCAGGCAGCTAATGCTATCAAGTTATAATATCCTGACTCTTTTCTACAAAAGAAATGTTGCCGCTCAGAGACCATCATTGTTGAGTACATGGGCCAGGAAATTTCTTCCTTAATAGTGTTGGAGACCTAGTGTTAACTTGGGGCTTCACAGCCTCGTTTTACTAGCTTCCCTTACTGCCACCTCATTCACTTCACAGGCTTCAGAGAAGCAAAAACACAATAATTACGTTTCGGTTAAGTAAGTTGCCTTACCATTTCAGTTCTAGTTTTCAGAGATTTTACCCAGGAGACTGTAAGGATGTTTTGGGTATTCTCAAAATTGTCAGTTTCAGGTTTACATATAACAATTGCACTTACTCTCAAAGTATGCAATTAATGCCCATTAAATTTGGATTTAAATCTGAATTGGGAAACCCTACTCTCATTGATTGAAAGTTTTTGACTTATTTTTTCATTTCCTAGAAAGAACTATATTACCTTAAAAATAAATAAACCTATGAGTGATTTTAGTCCTAAAATTTTGATTTTGCTCGCATCACTGATGGTAAAGTATTATATTGATATATTTGAGGGGTTTATAAATTAAGTCCAAAATATGCACAGGATGGAAATTGGCATTTATTACTCTTTTAATGGCCTGATCAGTATAATAAATGCTGCCCATTAATAACTAGATACATCCTGCATTGTACAATTTGTGTTGATGACATCATTATGGCTGTTAACTCTCAATGATTTTATTTATTCAAAATATGTCCAGGGAATCCTGGGAGAAATTTTATTATCGATTTGATACAATTCAATTTATTTTTCAAAAATGTCAGTATTTTGTATTCAGTTTATAGTTCCTGCAAATGCATTTTCTGCACATAGTTACTTATGAATGACTTATTCTCTGAGGCTTACTTGGTAATTTATGTGAACAATAAAATAAGGTGTTGTTCTTGGTATCTTCCTCCCACGATATAGTAAGTATAAGATGAAGTAATCTAAGCCTGTGAATAAATCCTCAAATGATAAGTAGAAATGAAATACAGTTGACTTTGGAACAATGCAGGGGTTAGGGGTCCCAACCCGCATGCAGTTGAAAATTTGGATATAACTTCTGACTCCCCCAGAACTTAACTACTCATTGCCTACAGTTGACCTTATGATAGCATGAACAGTTAACACACATTTTGTATATTATATGTATTATATACTGTATTCTTACCATAAAAGTAAGCCAGAGGAAAAAATGTTAAGAAAATCATGAGGCAAAAATCGTTTACAGTAGTGTATAGTATTTATTGAAAAAAATCCGTGTGTAGGTGGACCCACTCAGTTCAAACACGTCCTGTTCAAGGGTCAGTTATACTCCACATTATGGTTCTGTGGCCTCCTGTGCAATTTCTCTGTTGGAGCCCGCAAGGCACTGAGTTTCTACCACATCAGGCGTATGTCATTTAATCTAATCCTCATATGACTCTTAGGGACACTGAGACAGGCTATAGATATGATGGAAAGAATTGGCACAACTATAGACTACTTTTGGTTCTTATCATTTATCATTATAAAATAACTGTTTCCAATAAATTTCACAATCACAACCTCTTAGTTCATTTACTTCAGTTCATTCATAATTCATAAATATTGTTTGTGTGCCTTGTAAATTTACCTTCTTGAGGATGTATATTCTTTTATCAATGAAAAAAAAGGTCATAACCCACATTCCTGAGAAAAATTTAAAGCAGTGTGTTTGTTTGATGATGATATTAATATTTCTGCATGGTTTTTATTTTCTCTAAATAAAGTCACAGTAAAAAGCTTTACCATTTGTAATATAAAATTTGTAATCTTAATATAAAATTTACACTTTAGAATTTAGGCTATGTAAGAAAAAATATTATGGACAATAGTCCCTAGGGTTAACAAGTTATAATAATTTCATTTCTTAGTTTTAGTTACTAGTTATTCTTACATTGTAGAAATAGTTTGGAAATTAAAGAATGTAAGGAGGGAATGGAGTAAATTTTGTTGAGGCAGAGGAAAGAAAAATATATGGTGTAGATACTGAAACTTCCTGGAAGGACCTCAGAAATGACCTAGTAACTCCATAGTCTCCCAGATAAAGGGTAATGAGACATCAGAGCAGATTTATCAGCCTCTCCAAAAAGTCACTGTATTTTAAATTCCATCCTCATCCTAATGCTATATAAATACCAGATTTTGCCTCTTAGGCAAATTGCTAGTGCTCTATATTTAAGCCTTTTTGTTTTTCTCTTCTAGTCATTTCAAGATGTGGATATTTTAGAATGCCACACATAGAGAGCTTGAAGATTTCATAAATGAAAGATATTTTCTTCTGATGGAATTTATTTTATTTTATTTAAAGATTTATTTATGTATTTGAGAGAGAGAGAGTGAGAGCAGGGGAAGGGACAGAAGAAAAGAATCCCAAACAGACACCCTGCTGAGCGTGGAGCCCAACCTGGGGCTCCATCTCACAACTCTGAGATAGGACCTGAGCCGAAATCAAGAGTTGGACGCTCAACTGACTGAACCACCCAGGTGCCCCTGGATGAAATTTATTTTAGAAGTAATGTGTGCACAAGGAGGTTTAATCTTTGGATACCTTACCTGTGGTTTCTAAATCATATGTATATGATATGGACATATATATGATATGATATGGATATATAATAAATCATATATATATATATATATATATATATATATATATATATATATATATGAACACTGAAGTTTTCATATCTTGGCTATTGTAAATAATGTTGCCATAAACATGGGGTGCTATATCTCTTTGGATTGGTGTTTTTGTTTTTTTCAGATAGATACCAGAAGTGGAATTGTTGGATCATATGATAATTCTATTTTTAACTTTTTGAGAACCCCCCACCCCGTACTGTTTTCCATAGTGCCTGCACCAATTTACAGTCCCACCAGCAGTGTATGAGGGTCTCCTTTTCTCCACATCCTCAGCAACACTTGTTATTTTTTTTGATTTTTTGATAATAGCCTATCTAACAGGTGTGATATGATAACTCATTGTAGTTTTGATTTGCATTTCCCTGATTAGTGATATTTAACATCTTTTCTTGTGCCTGTTGGCCATCTGTATGTCTTCTTTGGAAAATACATTCAAGTCCTCTGCCCATTTTTTAATTGGGTTATTTTTGTTTTGTTTTGATATTAAGTTGTGTTCTTTATGTATTTTGGATATCAGCCCCTTATCAGATATGATTTGCAAGTATTTTCTCCCATCCAGTAGGTATTCTTTACATTTTGTTTAAGTTTCCTTTGCTGTGCAAAAGCTTTTTACTTTAATATAATCTCAATTGTTTATCTTTGCTTTTATTGCCTTTGCCTGAGGAGACTGGCCCAAAAAAAATATTGTTAATACCAATGTCAAAGAGCTTACTACCTATGTTTTCTTCTAGTAGTTTTATGATTTCAGGTTTTACATTCAAACCTTTAATCCATTTCTTTTAAAGATTTTATTTATTTATTTGACAGAGAGAGAGAGAGAGCATGCACAAGCAAGGGAGAGGGGCAGAGGGAGAGGGAGAAGCAGAATCCCTGCTAGGCAGAGAGTCTGATGTGGGACTCGATCCCAGGACCCTGAGATCATGGTCTGAGCCGAAGGCAGATGCTTAACTGACTGAGCCACCCAGGCACCCCTTTAATCCATTTTTTAAACTTATTTTTGTATATAGTATAATGTGGTGGTTTAGCTTCATTCTTTTGTACATAGCTGTGCAGTTTTCCCAGCACATTGAACCATGAACAGACTCTTTTCCCCATTATATATCCTTGCCTTCTTTATCATAGATTAATTGAGCATATATGTGCAGGTTTCTTTTCTGGGCTTTCTGTTCCATTCTGTTGACCTATGTGTTTGTTTTGTGCCAGTACCCTCCTGTTTTGATTGTTATATATTGTAGTATAGTTTGAAATCAGGTAATGTGATACCTCTAGCTTTGTTCTTTCTCAAGATTGCTTAGGTTATTGTGGTCTTTTGTGGTTCTATACAAATTTTAGGATTCTTTTTTCTGGTTCTATAAAATATGCCATTGGAATTTTCATAGGGATTGCATTGAAACTGTAGATTGTTTTGGGTAGTATGGGAATTTTAACAATATTCTTCTGATTCGTATACAGGGAATTTATTTATCTATCTGTATTTTGGATCAGAGTTGAGAAAAAAAATACATAGATATATCATCACCAATGAGAAGTAGTTGTCTACAGATTTTTCTGTAAGGTACATAAATGGATGTGTGCAAGATTTTCTATTTGGGACAGCAAGGGGAAAAAATGCTGCATTAAAATCGTCAAGTCTCCTTTCAGTGACTTTTTATATCCTCTTTTTAATTTAGCTTTTGGGGTTTTCTTGGCAAAGAAAAAGTCCAGAACAGCTTTTTGTTGAAGGTAGACGGAAGAATTTAGATTCTTATCCTGGGTCTTACAAGCTATGTGACACTGGGAAAGTTCAACTCCCTGAGCCATAGCCTCCTCATCTGTTTAAATAAAAATAAATAGAATATAGTAATGTGGGCTAGCTGTGATAAATGGACGCAAAGACACAGCATGATGTCAGTAATAGGTACTCAATAAATTTAGGCATATATAAAATCTGAGCAATATGTATGTATGCATGTAACCAAACTGATTCTCAGATGCTTATAGTCCTTCAAAAATGGCTTCAACATACATGATATGTAAAAGCATTTGTATTTATGGAAAAATATATCTGTGTATTGAAAGCTAAATATGCATATAGAATGTAATTATCATCACCAAAAGTCCATTTGAGCATCTCAATTTAATTTTAATTTAGAGAATTTACCTGAGAGATGGCTTCTGAATCATAATGCATTGATCCGATTAAATTCTGCTTGCATAAGATTAAACTTGACTGGCACTGGCATTAGCTGTTTTCACCTGTCTTTTCACTATCCCTTTGAAAGAACTGTTTCCAGAGTGCCACCAATGTCCTCTACTTTGTTTCTGGTCCAGATATCTGCAAGAAATATTTTACTGGTTTTGAAATATTCTGTTTGTATTTTTTTAAATAAGAGTATCCGCTTTTGTGAAAAACTAGAATAAACTTTTATTTTATTTAGTTTCAAGTTTTTATTTAAATTCCAGTTAGTTAACATACAGTGTTATATTAGTTTCAGGAGTAGAATTTAGGGTTCATCACTTACAACACTCACAACAACTGCCCTCCTTAATGCCCATCCTCCATCACAACAACTGCCCTCTGTTATGCCCATTCCCCCATCCAGCCCATTCTCCCCATCCCCCATCCAGCCCATCCTCCCATCCATCTCTCCCCTCCAGCAACCCTCAGTTTGTCCTCTGTAGTTAAGAGTCTTTTTTTATGGTACCTATTCTAGATATAATAACTTTTTGATAAAACCTAATTATGAAGCAGGTAAAATGTCCATTTTTATAGCTACTAAGTAGTTAGAGGGGTACTGGACACAATATTTGCATTGTACATTCTCTTTGAAAATGAACATTCCCTGAACCATTATGAAACAGTTATGTCATTTATTCCAAATTTCCTCAAATAAAGATTCATGTAAAATGTTAGATCTTTAGCTGAATTCATTTTCATTATTTTAGATTCTCCATAAGAATTGTTTTTATAATAAGGAGCCATTAAATAATTCACTAATTTTTATTTTTTCACATGAATTTTCAAAACTAATCTGTTAGATTAAAAAGAAAATTGTTATACTTTAATAGAAAAATGCCATATATTCTCATGTGTCATATATGTTCATGACTGAAAGTCATTTTGGATAACTTTTTTCTCTTATTAATATTATCACATTAATGAAACTCAATAAATAATTAGTATAAATCTTAAAATACTCTGATTTATATTCAGTTTTTACTTTATACCTGAAATTACTACATTTAAGCAATAAATTTAACATATTTTATTATATATAGTATCTAATACACATAAGATGTACTAGATGTCATTAATATATAATAAAATTATGATATAATTCATATATTTAAAATTAATAATTAAATAATTCTTAATAACACATATTAATTTATATGTGAATAATGTTTTATTTATTAATTATTATAAACTATATTAATATATTAACTAATAGATAAATTAATATGTATAAAATGTTATATGTGGTATAGATAATATACATTAGATGTGTACATATAATATGACTGTATATATTTTGTGTATATACATTAAGACATTCAGCCATTCTTACTTCCTACCCATAATACTGCTTTTATCTGAATATGGCAAGTAATTTATCATATCATATTTAAATATATTTTCTTTATAGCTTAAGATTCTGTATCATTTTCCTGGATTTCAGTATTTCCCAATTTAATGTAAATAACATACTTTATAATACTTCTCAGTGGGGAACTGTGTATGACTGTGGGATGTGTTGATACATTATGTATTTTTACATTATGCCTGTATTTCTTTATTGGAAACACAACTATGTACCTTTTAGATATATTTAGCCAAATAATAATCAGCAATGTTTATAAAAACCAACTGTAAAAATTTGAATTTTATTATGCAAATATAGAAAATGAATAACTAAATGCTATTGACATGGGCCTTTCTGTGAGAAATAATAATCATGTATATTTTAGCAAACTTACATTTGGTCATAAAAATAATTTAAACATACTCTCAAAAATTTTATGTTAATTGATATTCTTTTAATACATTTGTATTATCTTTGAGATCATTCAGTTGACCTTTTGAAAATGAAGAAGCAGGTTGATCGAGGAGACCAGAATTTCATGCACTGAGACTCTTAGAGCTATTCTCTAGATTGAGGATAGAGTAATTTCAGATGGCTAAGACATTTTTGTGATTGATGGAAAAAAACAGTGATCAGAGACACATTTAATAATTTATTTTTCTTATCTCATGCAGAAAATGGCCTAATCTATCTAATGACAAGTTCAATTAGAGGCAACATCTGTTTGACCTTCAGATATATTCCTGGAGTGAACAAATAGTCAAGCTTGCAGGATATGTGGTAAGCATTATAGCTATTGGTGTGAAATGATCTTGGAAAAGGACATGTTTTCTCTATTATTTTCAAAGTATGTAGAAAGAGTGGCAGAAAGGATGAAAGAGCCATTATATTGATTAATTAGGATGTTAACTATAAATAAGAAATACATGTAATTTAAAACTCAGTGTATACATTAAAAAGTCAAGAGATAAATGTGAAAATTCTGTTGTTATAAGGATGACAAAGTTTTGGCATTTACACTCCACAAAGAACACTTAAATACTAACAAGAAAAAAATAACTAAATCCAACAGAGAATTGGACAAGGTACATGGAGAGGAATTTTATTGTAAGGAAATCCAAATAGCCAACACAAGCATGGACTCATAGTCAAATTTACTGATACTAGGGATAGAAACTAGAGGAGCAATGATATATTACTTGATAGAAGTAACATTATAATGTACTTCTGCATAATACCTATTTTTGGCAAGAGTGAAGGAGAAGTGTGCTCTTATACATTGCTGGGTGAACTGTGAAGAATTAGTATCTGTTTTAGAAAGCAATGTGGAAAATATATCACTATTAATAATAAAACAACTCACCATTTTCATTCCAGACAATGTAATGTATACCAAGTTGTTTTTTAAACTAGATTCATACATAGGAGAATTGGTTGAAAATTTTTTTCATAAAGTCAAAAAATAGAGTCAATATGGAAAAAGTTGATAAAATATGCTACTTATATTCCATGGACTATTACAGTCATCCAGCAGACTAGTTTATTACTAGCCGCTATAATTAATAGGACAAGGGCGTATTTCCATTATGTATTGCTGGATGAGAAAGCAACCTTTTAAAAAGTGTGTATTACATGCAATTTTTGGAAAATCTAAGGGAATATCTAAGAAATGGGTCTTTATGTTTACCTTTAAACACAACAAACCTTGGTTTACGAACACAGCAAATGATATCGAGAACATAGCTAAGTTTGCAATATTTTTCTATTCCTAATGATATCATGAGGGGGGAGACAGAAGGACAAAGTTGATATGGATTTATTCTAGACTATGTTGTGCCCTCCTTTTTAAAATTTTATATACCGTCCAATTTTTTATTTTTTCTTGTGTGGTATTACTAGTATTCAGAAATAGCGTTGGCTCTTTTGGATACCTGACCCTGAATATATTCCTGGAGTGGTTAATAGAGGAAACTGTTGTGGTCTCAAACCCTACTTAAGTCAGAACTTTAATGAGAAATGGAATTAACCTTGAAGCTCTTTATTTAGATTTTCAGAGTCCATGTTTAAGTATTTAAGTATTTTAGTTTAGATCAAGTATGTATTCTAGCTTAGTCTCTGGAAAAATATTATGTCAACACAAAAACTAATTGTATCATTTTTAACTAAGTGACTAGTGAGAAAAAAGTTGCTAATTAATTCTTAGATTGAATTTATACATTGAATCTGTAATTGACTTTGGCAACTGGTTCAATTGATGGAAATAATATAACTGATTTAGGCTGAAAGTATAAGAGAAAAAAAGATGGCTTTAAATGACACCAAAGCTAAAATGAAGTGAGTAGACAAAGTGGAATTTCCTGGACGTGATATATAGTGTTGAAACTATTTCAAGATAGGATATATTAAAAACAAGCATTGATTCTGAAAAACTAATGGATAATATTATATACAAATTTTTCTATGATTAGACATTCCTAAACAATCACATTTTGTCTCTCCGCTATGGAAAGGAAATAATAGTTTTGACCTTCATTTATCTATTTGATACTTAATAAATACTACTGCCATTATAAATTTATAACCCTTCTATTTTTATATGAATATATCCTAAAATATAGAATATTTTATGTAATATAATGTGTGGCTTTTATTTTTATTCAAAAATTATAGAAAGACATATAACTATAAACATCTGTGATGGAAGACAAAGCTAAATAGATGCCACTACATATGTTATAGAAAGTATATTATTTTACCTGGAGTTAGGATTTATATTCTCATTTCATGAAATACTGAGATTACAAAACATCATGAATATGTGATCACAAAAGAGGGAAGCATTCATTTTATTATTAAAATAATATTTTAAAATGTTACCATCTAATAAAATGGATTTTCATCTGCAAAATATCAGACTGTGAAAAGGAATGGAGTATTTTTGCTATTGTAATTTATTTTTAAATATATTCACACTGTAAAGACAATTCTCAAATCTGCATCAGCTATGGTCAGGCTAATGACAAGGTTTAGGCTTTGTATCCATCAAGACTGTATGATCTTAAATCACTAAATCCCACTGTGGCAAATCAACACCATTCCCTTAACCATGTAATTAACAGAAACCACATTTCCAACTGTGCTAGATAATGCAACTTTGCTTTTAAATATCTTATTTCTTATATAATACTAAATATTTGATTATTGTCAATAAAAACCTTATTAATAACCTTTAATTTGAGTACATATTGTACTTGCTGATGAAGTACTCATAAAAATTTAATAGTAAGATTATAGGATATAAAAGTTATTAGAACATGACTTCAGAAATTATGTTGTAGCATATTTGTAGCTTCCCATGGTGCTAGCCACAGTAAGGCAATTCAACGAATATATATTAGTTATTTGAATAATAGGATATCAGTTCTAATATGAAAATTGATGTGAGGTAAGATGAGGTCTTAGTTCTCTAGACATCTGTTTTTAAAAACTGCTATTTTTGAGACTCTATGCCTTTAATTTCACCTATTTCTTTAGAAAACATCTGATTACCCAATAGTGAAAATGTATTTGGAAAAAATACTATAAAAATACATCACTTTAGAATTGCTTTCGGTATATACTGAGTTTCTCTTGTACTTATTGTATCTTGTTTTTCTTTCCTCAAGGGTTAAATCAAACAATATTTCCAATTCAGTAGTTCTGTGTAATATTCTTAGAAAATCAGAGAAAGAAAATAACCACTGGATAGAAAGAAAAAAGTATCAATTTCATTTTTATTGTTTATTGAAGTACCAAAATTTCCATGACTGGAAAAAATAACTGGAGAAATTATCTTTTCTTTATAAAGATTTTGTGTTTAAAATACACTTAAAAATAGAATCATTGAAAATTCTCACTTGATTCTTACCTATTGATATTCCCCAGACACTTAAATCTTACACAACCGCTCTCTCTTAATATATTCAACAGACATTATTTATTCTAGTGTGAACACACTTGCATGAAATAAAAGCTATATTGTGCAAAGGTTGTTTTGTGAAACTGACATAGTGTCTACATATAGAAATATACTTATTAGTTTGTTAGAGATAATTATTGGAGTTAACCTCTTTTATTGACATATCAGAAAATAAGGCATATAGTGCACTGCAGACAGGTAAAATAAGATGCATGTCAGAAAATCAGAAAGGCAGCATGTGTGACAGAGATCATAGCTGCTAGAGGAGAGATTAATGGGCTAAATCACCAAAAAATGACAGGGAAGGGGACACCAGTATAGAGTACTTGGATTCTCAATACATGCAGGATGATAAAGATACACATACATTCTATCAAAAGCATGGCTATAATCTTAACAGTTGTTATGATGGAAACTTACATATGCCAATTATAAAATCATGTTTTATTATATTTCAAAACCATAAATTACAAAGCCAGCAATGTAATGTAAGTCACAAGACTTGATTTTAGATATTTATTCTCCATTCCAAAACCTTGATTTGTCATTTCCTAGAAAGACACATAACTAAGTTGGTATTTGGGCAGACAGATAATCCACATGTTCTTTTTCGTCCTAAGAAATATACAATCAGAAAATGTGATACAATGAAATCTAATGTGGGTATAGTAATGCAAATAATACAATGGCAGTTTAATACAGTGGATAGAACATTAGACTGGCAGTCCAGAAACATGTTTTTCTGTCAGAATTAACATTAACTATGTGACCTTGTAGAATATTTCTGACGAAGCACCTATTTTCATGGAACAAAATGACCATCAATTATGTTTTAGATATCCATACAAGCTCTCTCTCCTTTCACCTATAGCATTTAATATATTTTTCAAAATATACTAAGATTCTAATTAAGACATAAAAGGGGGGGTCAATTTTTCCTGTTATAAAATTTCTATTTTAATGATGACTTAGGAACATAAATGTATTCAATGACTTAGAAGCAATTAATCATACAAAGATTAGTTAGATCAATGGGGATTGATTTTTGACAGTTATTGTTTGACTTTGATAGATCAGGCAAGAAGGAAAAGTCCTTACAATTTGTTTTACTTTTGTCTGTGTAAAGATCAGAGTGTTCAGGTACATTTAAAGTCAACAGGCTTTATAACTGTTATAATTAGTGGCAGAAACTTGAAGAACTCAGGCATGAAGAAAGCAAGAAATTGAGAAAATACTCTTTAATTATCTATAAATTATCTTGAGAACACTGTATCATGGAGTTATTAAAATTTTGTGACTTATTTACTTTGTTGGTTTGAATGTTTAACATTTTAATGTCATCTTCACAAGTAACCTGTATTATACATAAGATATCACCATTTAACTCCCTGTGGGGGGGAAAATCTGTCAAATGGCTCCATATACATCACCTATATGACAGTATCTCATTTTCTTTTTAACAAATGTAAAGAATTTATTGACATATTTTTATAATAACATAGCAGATATAAAGGGAATGCCAGTGTTTAGAAGACTTGGGTAGGAAAACATGATTTTTTTTCTTTTCCTCCCTTCCCTTCTTTCTCCTTCCCCCCTTTCCTTCCTTTCTCCCTTACTCTCTCTTTCCTTTCTCCCCACCTCTCTCCTTCCTTTCTTTCTTCCTTCCTTCCTTGCTTCCCTCCCCTCCTCTTCTCTCCTTCCTTCCTTTCTCTTCCTTCCTTCCCTTCTGTCCTCCCTATTTTCATCTTCTCTGACAGGTAAAGATAAAAAAGACAAAAAACTGAGGTGGACAAATTTTATTATACCTGCTATTAGGTTTTTTGTTTAATAATGGTGTGATGGAGATAAATGGAATATTTCAAGCATCTTTTGAACATTATGAAAATATGATTTAAACAGATGGTGAATATGCAGACATATAATTCAAACTTTCACACTATGTAGGCAAAGATGTTGTTTTAAATTGCCAGATAATTTCTTACTGACTAAAGAGATGGAAAACAATGTGTGAATTCAGATAAAACCAAAATATGTATATACTGTGAGGAATTTACTTCATTTTTCAAATTTTCTGTTATGCTATATATTGCCAATATACACAGATATACACAGTCACCACCTGTAAATGAAAGGGTTACTGTAAGAACACTATTACAGTGATTATATATGTATACTTTCACACATGCACACACACACAAAATACATGCAGATATTTAATTGTCACATATTCTTAGGCTCCTCTTGACTGTAACAGGTTTTTAGACTTTCTCATTTTTGATGACTTTGACAGTATTGATGAATGCTGTATAATGTCCATCAATTGTGATTTGAGTCTCTCTTTTTTTTTAAAGATTTTATTTATTTATTTATTTGAGAGAGAGAATGAGAGAGAGAGAGAGAGAGCACATGAGAGGGGGGAGGGTCAGAGGGAGAAGCAGACTCCCTGCCGAGCAGGGAGACCGATGCGGGACTCGATCCCGGGACTCCAGGATCATGACCTGAGCCGAAGGCAGTCGCTTAACCGACTGAGCCAACCAGGCGCTCCTGATTTGAGTCTCTTGATTTTGCTGTGGTTATCTTTTGGAAGTCAGGAAGACTACAGAGAAGTGTCATTTTTATCATATAATATCAACAGTACATTGTATCAACATGACATAACTACATTTTAAACTTGATCACTTGATTGAAAGTGTTTGCCAGGAATCTCCACTGTAAAACTACTCTTTTGTTCTGTTTTCTATAACTTAGTCTTTGGAAGTAAGTCATGGATGCAGCCTACACTTAAGAAAGGGGAGTTATGTTCAATCTCCTTGAGAGAGGAGAATCTATAAATTATTTGGAATTCTGCACAGGATATTTACTTAATTAGTCATGATTTTATATATGTATGGATTCATGGTATTTTATTTTTGTTTTTGTTTTGTTTTTAGATTTATTTTATTTTAATTTAATTTAATTTTATTTTATGTTAGTCACCATACAGTGCATCATTAGTTTTTGATGTAATGTTCCACAATTCATTATTTGAGTATAACACCCAGTGCTCCATGCAATATGTGCCCTCCTTAATACCCATCACCAGGCTAACCCATCCCCCCACCCCCCTCCCCTCTAAAACCCTCAGTTTGTTTCTCGGAGTCCATAGTCTCTCATGGTTCGTCTCCCCCTCCGATTCCCCTCCTTCATGGTATTTTATACTTTGGGTTATAATTCAATGCTAAATTATTTATTTTCTTACAGAAATTGTTCCAGATTTGGGCATTGGAGACTTTTTCAGTTGATCCCATGTCCTTTTGACATACCCTCAATGTTATGTATGTATGTATGTGTGTATATGTGTGTTGTGAGCACCTCATTAACTTCTGCTACTCTAAGATGCAGTAGATTTGCTTCCTCTGTTCTAGATTATGCCATTTCTCCAAAAGGAATGGTATTCAAAACCAAGATTTGGGAGCTACATGTGCTCATTGCTAGTAGTTGTCATTGTTTGTACACCCTTTCAACTAATAGAAAGGAAATGTATCTGTGTATATTTACCTGTGCACATACACATATCCATAAATATTTCTATATGTGATCATCTATATCTACATTAAACTGAACATGACTCATACTGATGTTTCCAACTCTAATCCATTACCACATGGATTATTCCCCCTCTCCTTACTGAACTGTAACCTCCAACTACAAAAGTGAGAAATTGACTCTCACCATCCATAGTCCATTTAGTTAATGTTATACTGTAGCATAACTGCTAACCAAAGCCCTGTGGGAACATTATCAACTAAAATACAGTAATTCTTGCCTTTAATCTTGTAGACTCCATTCATTTTCAAAGTTACTTAGATCAGTATCTCCCTCCCCTTCAGTGAGGTTATTTCATTCATTTATAATATGGTTATTCTTTTGTTATAGTCTGTATTCTATCCCAGGATCTGGGGATAGATCTCCTAAGATGATTTTTTAAATTTGTGTACAAGGTTCACTCTTTGTGTTATGAAGTCCAATGGGTTTTGACAAATGCACAGTGTAATATATCCATCATTATAATATCATATGAAATAGTTTCACCACCATAAAAATGTGCTGTTTTTTACCTATTCAGCCCCTTTCCCCCCAACACACTTTATTACCTGGACACCACCAACCGGTTTACCATACTTATGTCCTGGCCTTTTCCAGAATGCTATATCATTGGAATCATGCAATATGCAACTTTTTCCTTTAATTACTCTCACTTAGCAATATGTATGCATTTATAGATTGCTCCTTTTTTTTTTAAAGATTTTATTTATTTATTTGAGACAGAGAGAATGAGAGACAGAGAGCATGAGAGGGAGGAGGGTCAGAGGGAGAAGCAGACTCCCTGCTGAGCAGGGAGCCCGATGCGGGACTCGATCCCGGGACTCCAGGATCATGACCTGAGCCGAAGGCAGTCGCCTAACCAACTGAGCCACCCAGGCGCCCTAGATTGCTCCTTTTAATTGATGAATAAAATCCATTCTATAGATGTAACCAGTTTGTTTATCCTATTGAAGAACATCTTGGTTGCTCACAGTCTTGAATGATTATGAATAAACCTGCAATAGATATTAATGTTCAGGGTTTTGTGTAGAAATAAGTCTTCCAGTCACTTGGATAAATATATAGGAGCCTGAATACTCAACTATATGACAAGACTATGCTGAACCTTGTCAGAAACTGCCATGCTGTTTATCCAAAGTGGCTGTACTATTTTGCAGTCCCACCAGCAATGAGCGAATGAGAGTTCCTGTTGCCCTACATCCTTAGCAACAAATGGAATTGTCAATATTTTTTTTATTTTAGCAATTCTAATAAATGTGTAGTTTCTCGTGAAACAAAATATTCAGCAAGTCAACTAGTATACACCCCCCTTTCTTTTCCCAGTACTTAAAGAATAAATCTCTTAACTGATCATAATTTCCAAAAATTTCCTATATACTTGCTTAAGATATTGCCTAAATAAAGTTACATCTTCTTTTCCACTGCTATTTTATATACTCTTGTTTTTGATGATGAGACGACAGTTTTCATAAGTTTTCCAAGAAAACAATGTAGAACTTTATTAGGTTGAATCTTTATAAAATCTAGTCAAATTAAAATCAGTATTATAATAATGGCTATTTCTTAGTACAACCTTGTGCTAAAAAACTCATTTCTTTTTGGAGGAGTGAATGAATGTTTTCTATTCAGAAAAGAACAATTATTAGAAGAATCATTGAATGGTCCAGATTTTTCTGGAGAAAATGAACTCAACATTTTAATTCAAATCATTTTAATTATACTAGAGAGTCAATAGATTCTGCTGAGCCTTAGTACCTTAAATTACATTATTTTGGTGCTTAGTCCATTTACTTCTGTGAATTTGATATTTATATTAAATTGCAAAGTACAAGAGTTGTTATGTTTTGTTTTTTCTACATGGAAAGAAAGAGTAAGATGTTAATCTCAGTTCGTCCTGCTACAAAGTAAAGTATTATAGATGCATAATCTAAAAAAATCAATAGTATAAAAAGAACTCTTGGATATAATTTTTATAGTGTTTAAAATTGTATAGTGGAATAAAATATATAGCATTTTGTGTGCTGGTAAAAACAAATCCATGAGGTAAAAAGAAGCTATGATTTCAGGTAAAAGGGATCAGAAAATTAATATAAAATTGTAATATAAATACCTTAAAATTACAACTTAAGAGCAATATTTTATAATTTATAAATAATTTAATGTAAACTACATTGATAAGCTTTAAAAATGTTTTAAAAAAGGTTAGCCAAGGCATCTAGGGAAACCAAACACTGTCTGTTTAATCTCTTGATCTGGGAGGGGATTAGATGGGTGTTTGATGCATAAATGTTTTGTTTGTTTCAAGTTTTTATTTAAATTCTGGTTAGTTAACATATAGTATAATATTGGCCTAAATATCCTTCTAATTATAATTTATATTTAATGGTTCCCCTTCTGTAAGAATGAATAAATATGACCTCTCTTACAGTTAGTAAGACAAAAGTAATAAAAAAAGTTATTTCAGGCATAATAAAAATATATTTCCTGATACAAAAACTGACACAAAAGACTTTGGTATAGAATGGAGAATAGGATTCGATGTGGTAGTAGCATGAGGTAAATGAAAGAGAATAGTCTGAAGTGGGTTGTGACAAGAAATGAATTAGAGCCGCAGGTGCCTCTGAAGCCTTTTAAAACTTGATCTGAGCAATTTAGAGACACTGGAGGGTTTTAAACTGAGTGGAGAGAGACATTCAGATCAAATTTGTGTTTTTATTCACTGTGACTACAAAATAGTCTGAGGAACAAAAGCATTAAGACTGGAGGCAAGAAGACATATTAGGATGTTTTTGCAAAACTTCAGTACCTGACCAAGATAGTAAGCCAAAGAGGGAAGAGGTATTTATACACACAATCTAGACGGAGTAGTAAATTGAGTGCAGAAAGACAGTGAAGAACTATACTGGCATCAAGATTTCCAACTTGGTTTACTAGGACTTCAGTACTGTTGTCAATGGCCACTAGAAAGGACATAGCAAAGGGAACATAAGTTTTCCCCTCCTAGGAGAGGAAATTTTTCCAGCTCAGCGATAGCCATGTGCCCAACCAAAAATTCCAGTATTATTTAAGAAAGGGAGAATGAATATTGTCAGTGATTAACAGTCTTTTCTACAGATATGCATTGGAATAACTTTAGAAGAATATCAAGAAATTAATTGCAGTGGTTACCTGTGGAGAAGGACAAGTTAAAACAGTGTAGATGAGGGTAACAATGGCTGGGAAGTTTTCACAGTATATCTTGTTAAATATTTTGATTTGTGACCCATATGTATTACCTATTTACAAATAAGTTGGGTTATTAAAAATCTGTCCCCTACAGATTAATAAATAAAGGAAGAAAGAAATTATGTTCCAGGCAGTCTCAGCTTTGCTAAGAACCAAGGACGGTCTTGTGTCCATGTTTGGGTCAGAGCGTCAAATGAGGAACCCATGTCATGGAGTTCAGTGAGCTAACAGCTCCATCAGTTTCAATGAGCTAATGACAAGAAGGTGTGACACAGGGTGCATTTGTTTTCTATTGTTGTATAACAAATACCACAAATTTAGCAGTTGAAAATAACGCAAATTTATTATCTCACATATTCCATGTGTTAGAATTTTGGCATGCTTTATCTGGGTCCTCTGCTCAGGGTCACATAATGCTGAAATCAAGATGTTGCCAGTCTGTGTAATTATCTGCAGGCTCCCAACTGGAAAGGTCCATTTATGAGCTCACTGGGTTGTTGGAAGAATTCAATTCCTTGCAGTTGTAGGACTGTAGTACTCATTTTGTTGCTAGCTCTTGGCCAGGAAACACTCTCCATTCCTAGCACCTGCACTCAGGTCCTCATCACATGGCCTTCTCCTTCTCAGCAGTGGAGAACATGCATGACATCAAACCTTTATTCATGATTTGAATGTCTCTGATGTCCCTTCTGCAACCACCTGGAGAAAATTCTGTGCTCTTAAGGAACTCTTGTGAATAGGGTAGGTGCACTCTGATAATCTTTCTTTATTAAAGTCAACTGTACAGTATAGTGTAACCTATCATATTCACAGGTTCTACCCATATTCAAAGGGGAGGGGATTACCTCCTTCATATTTGAGGAGTGATTTTGCCAGATGAAGAGTTATTGGTTGACAGTTTTCTTTCTGCACATTGCCTGTCTATTGACCTGCATGACTTTGATGAGAAGTTAGCTGTCAGTCTTATTTCAGTCCTTTGTGTGTGATGGATAACTTCTTTCTTGCTGCTTTCCAGATTCTCTGTCATTCTACAATCTGATTATGGTATGTCTCTGTACAGATCCATGAGCTTTTCCTACTTAGATTTTTTTCAGCTTCTTGGATGTGTATACTAATGTTTTTCATCATATTTGAGGAGTAGAGCTAATCATATACCAGCATACTTGATAGAATTTCATAAGTCCCGTAGGTTCTGTCCATTTTTCTTAAATATTTTTTCGTAGACTGGGTAATCCTGACTGACCTATTTTCAGATTTGATGATTCTTCTGCCTTAATCTGCTCGAATGTGCTATTGAGCTCCTCTAGATTTTTTTTTTTTTTGCGAAGTTTAGTTCTTACACTTTTCAAATCCAGAATTTCTATTTGGTTCTTTTTTATAATTTTTATCTCTTTATTTGGTGAGGCATAATTAATTCTCCATAATTCATAATAAACTATCGAGACATGCATTCTATTTCTTCTTTAGACAAGGTTTTCATCAGCTATTTGAATATATACTACATCAAAAACTAATGATGTAATGTATGGTGATTAACATAACATAATAATAAAAAAAAGAAATGAAGAAAAAATAAAATGGCTGATTTAAAGTATTTGAAAACTAAGTCTAACATCTGTGATTCCTCAAGGACAGTTTATTTCTTTAGACTTTTTCTAGTGTCTGGGCCATATTTTCTGATTTCTTTCATGTCTTGTATATCTTTTGAAAAATGCTCATTTTGAAAATTATAATGTGGCAAAGTCAGATTATCTCTCTCCTGTTGTAGTTATTTTATCTGTTTAATGATTTTTCTGAACTAATTTTGTAAAGTCTCTGTTCTTTGTTGCATGTGGCTAAAGAAATCTTGCTTCCATTTGTTTAGTGGCCTTCTAATGAGCAGACAGGCCAAATGCTTAAATACTTGGAACAAAAGAAATATCTCCCAGCCTCTGCAGAGTGGCTCTGTGTGTGTGTGTGTGTGTGTGCATGACTTCCACACACAGCCAGACCATTTACACCTCTGCCTTATCCTTCAGTTCCTGCTTTCATATAGCCTCAAGGTCAGCCAGAGGTGAGGGATTAGGGCTTCCTCAAGACTGTCTTGAGCATGCACACAATCCTAGACATGTACCTGGCCTTATACATTCCTAGGAATACGTCAGAGCTTTTCAAAGCCCTTATTCCGTGAAACATTTCATTCTTCCAGCTTCTTGTTTATTCTGTTGTTAGCTTGAAATTTGATCCATTGCCTCAAATGAAACTGACTAAAACATTTGCACTACATGTTTTCTTCAAACATACTCTGAATAGCAGCTTCAGCACTGGGCTTGTGCAACTTAGTCAAGATAAAGGGAATCCTTTTGAGCCAGTCTTCCAGGGAACCCCCAGACAAAACAAATAATTACAGTTCTTTGAAAATGAAATCTGTTGTGTTCCTTCTGGTACTGTTGCTGGGAAATGCAGGCAGAACTTCCAAGGTCACCACTGAGCTGAGGAGTAGGCAATGGGCTATGGTAAGTTAAAATGCCACAAAACGTACTGGGTTTTATTCCCCAAGATTCAACTGTTTTTTCTTGAATAATTGTTCGTATGGTTGCTGTACATGACTGATTAGTTTCCAGAGTTATAACGCTTGCTGCCCATACTTTTACCAGTTTTTTTTTTCTATTGCTTTTATAGAGGGGTAGGTGTTTGGAATTTTTTATTCCACAGTTTTCAGTGATGTCTTATTAATATAAGCATCATCTCAACTTTATAGATGATAAATCTAGACCAGGTTATATTGATGCAGCCTGCCAAATTAACATGAAAAATCGACATCCCTCTTTCTTATTTGCAACCCACACCCTCATTAGATAGAAGTTTCAGGTTTGCCTTATTGTGCCTATGTATTTTTCTTTAATTTTAGACTCTGTAAATAATAGTCTTTAAGTTTTAGAATGAGATAGTTTTCAATATGAATGCAATTCTTCATTTTTAGTTTTCATACCTATAAATGATGGAAACCTTTGCTGAAATAAATAAGACCATAAGAATGAAAGATATTTTCTTATAACAATGCCACTTGTTTCTTTAAACACTTTTCAAACTCTAGACAAAAATTATATAGTGAACGATGATTTTTAAAAATTATCTATCAGTTTACAATTGGATTATATCATCCTCCAGCATTTTTAAAAGCAACAAAAGGCTGGAAAATACAGGAAATGGAAACAGATGATGTTTATCCTATGAATTAATACTGTAACTTGTTAAACATGACAAATGTTCTTGTTTTGCGGTCCACCAGGTACAGTGCACATCAGTGAGATTCAGAAGAGTTGAGAATTTTGTTTTGTAAAATAGGAGATGCTTATTTGTAGAAGGAGAAGTGAGAAAAGAGTCACCATAAAGTCTTGAAGACTAATCTATTCTTTGGCATGTTGATTTTAAGATATAATGCATAATATATACAATATACAGAAATTGAGGATTTGGAAATTGATTTACTTTGAATCTTGCTATCAGTGGGTCACTTGGAAAACCTCCATATATACTCACATTAAAGACTGCTATTTATTTTTCCACTAACTGCCCTATGACTAGAAAAAAAAAAAGACTGGATGCATTTTGGAAGTAAAGGCAAAAGGTTAGCCCTGTTAATCTAGAGAGTAAGTAAAAGCTATGCACTATAAGAATGGTGTCATAGTATTAAGGTTTCATTTCCAAACAGTGGAAAATCATACCCGGTGAGCGCCTGCCAGTGGAATCAGTTTCAGTAATACTATTTCTCAACTATCCAGCCAAACTCATGATTGCTATCAGAAATGTTAATAATAATTTCTTTTTTTCAAACCTAAAATTCAACTCAAAGGTGTGATGCCAGACTTCAAAATGCAATTTGGTGATATCATTATTTTATCAGTGAAGAATATACTGCTTTATTGATTTCTATTTTAATTTTAAACTTCTGAAAATATTCATACCTACTGGCAGGGCATTAATGGGAAAGGAAAATAACTTATCACATTCTCTGCAGTCATCGTTAGATGGCAAAATGCGACAGTATGATCTTTACAGAAAGATAAAATTGGAACTCCAGTATATTGAGCAGAATATTCACAACTGAGAAGATTTTATTCAAATAATATCTTTGGTATCTTCTTTTGAATAAAAGAGAGTTTACGATTATTCATGAGAAAAGATTTCAAGGTTAAAGTCACAATTCAGTGTGGCAGTGATTATCATACTATTGTGGGTTGAATTGTGTCCCCCCAAAAGATATGTTGAATTTCTGAACCGTGATGCCTGTGAATGTGAATTTATTTGGAAACAGGGACTATCATGCTGGATTAGTGTGGGCCCTAATTCCAATGGCTATTGTCCTTATAAGGAAAGGGAAATTTGGAGACAGAGAGATGCACAGAACAGAAGGCCATGTGAGGAGAGGAGCAGAGATGTGATTTATGCCGGCACACACCAAGGAATGCCAAGAATTACCAGCACCTACCAAAAACTAGAAGGGGCAAAGACAGATATTCTCTGGAGCTCTGGAATGAGCATAGTCTTACTGATATTTTGATTTCAGACTTCTAGACTTCAGAACTGTGAGAGGATAAATTTCTGTTTTGTAAGTCACCCAGTTTATGATAATTTTTCTGGCAGCTCTAGAAAATTATACATTGACTATTCACTAAATCTGCATCCTTTTATTTTTAGGCATCCTGTTGGACTATATTTCCCAGACTGTCTTGGTTTTAGCCCCATGACTGAGTTACAATCAATGAAAAATGACAGAAATAATAAATACTGATCAAACAAATACTTTTATGTAGTCAGTTTTCCAAATCTGTGCTGTTCTAGTTTGATAGACTTCCAGGAAAATCTTGTAAGACACTTATTGGAGATGGGAGATACTTTATCAGTTTAGGTTCTTCAGGGTTCCAATGACGAGAGTCTCTTGAACCCACTGAGCAAACTAATTACATTCAACTGAGCAGCAATTTTGTTATGATCCTAAAGCTTTGGTGTTTTTCTGCTAAATAATCCACTGGAGGTTTGATTACAGTGTGGTTGTTTTACAGAAAAGGAAGATATTAGTCCAAAATATTTTCATCATTAGATACCATTGAAATCTGTTTTGTAAATTATTCCTTCTCACTGCTGTGTAGTATTCCGTTTGATACACAAAAAATGACTTTGACTTCTACATCACACTACATGCAAAATTTCATAAAACATACCTGAATAAGTAATAGATCCTTAATTTGAAAGGTAAAACAAATATTTCCTTTTTTTTATTTTTAGAAAAGAGAGGTTATTGAGATAAAAATCATTTGAGAGAAAGCAGCAAATATTAAAGATAGTAAATGACTACTTTGGTTAATAAGTAGCATGCAAATGATAGGATTCTCTGAAGAAAAAAAATTAAAGGGAATGCAAGAGATACAAATTATTATAATTCAAGGGGACTTCCTGAAAAATTTGAAAATACTATTGAAAATAGTACACCACACTCCTGAAAATATTGGCTCATACAAGCTAATATTTCAGTAGCATAAAGAAAAAAAATCCTTTGGGCATCTAGAAAGGACATATGCTTGTAAAATAAAGAAAAATTATATTATCATCAAATGTATTCATAGTAATTTTCCGTGTTAGTATGAAGATGTAAGGCAAAAATTATATATCCAGCAAAACTTTTAAGTAAAAGAGTACAAACTTTGACTGTGAGCTCCTCCTGAGAAGTTTACCAAGGAATAAGATTCAAATAACCAAAAGATACTAGAGAGACTTTGATGCAGGATCTGTGACTTCTGACTAAATGGTCATTAAATGGGAGGAAAAAAATAGTAATTATGGAATGATCTAATTTTATCATCCCCTGTATCTTTCATAATCAGCAATGCTGGCATGAAAGAAAGATACAGATGTAGTAGGAATAAGTTTTAGTAAAACTCATTACAGACTGTTGTCTTTGAGTTGGAATTACACATATGAACTCATGAGAGTTGTTTTGAAAAGGCCTGGAGATAACTACCCATCCAGTAGCAATGAGCATCTAAACATGCAGGCCGTAGTCTTGAAATGCTTTTTCTCACTGGAAGATACCAGAAGTTGTAGAGATAGCTGATTCCAGGTATATTTTCCAGGGAAGCAAATATAGAAGATGATACTAGATCATGGTGCTAGATCATTTCATAAGAGATGTTTCCAGGGACATACTGAAGGGACACAGGTGCCAATAATAAGAGGCTTTCATTAGTTCCTTTAGTCATATTAGATGTAACATTTTGAACTTTAATTATGACGGTAGTTGCAATGGATTGAGTAATAAGAGAGTAAATGAGAGGAAGTATCTCTTTATAATAGAATATCAATTAGTAAATAAAGAAGTAATTATAGAACTAGAATACCAACACAGTAGATAGATTAAGCAGATGCAAACTAAATATATCAACACAGATACTAAGCATCAATGGCTCTTACATCACAAATTAGAAACAATCTGATATTATTTACCTCTTGCAGTCCTACCATACACCACCAGTAGTCAAAGTTTGAGTCTTGTCAAGGGAATAAAACCTAATACTGACTCAGTCTCTGGAATGCAGGTGCCAATTTACAGAAAATACAGAAGACAAAGAAGCATGTTGAACTGCATCAATATATGCAATCAGCAAAACCCAAAACCAAAGTTCAAATGGACCAAATTCATTCAGTGTATTTTTTATAACAATAAAAAAACCCCACAAAGCTGAATAAATTACGTTTGTACCAAAGGTGTTTGTCTTCTGTATAAAACATCTAAAACATGTATTAAATCACTAATACAATTTATCTTTGTAAGGATAGAAGCACAGACAACTGTCCTTCTCCAAGAATTACTTGAATTACAAGTATTACTTGAAAGTTGAAAAGTAAAAGTGCTGTTATAATATATATTAACAATAACTAAAGCAACAATAAAACATCTTCTCTCTAAAAATTTTTAGAGTTGCAGCTAGTTATTGAATCTGTATGTGTATGATCCAAAAAATGCTTAGAGATTCACACTGATCAATTAAATTAGTGAAAGTCACTTAGTGTTAAAATTCAGTCTGTCAGCATGTGGTAGATCCGCTGAATTAAACCAAATTTTCCACCCAAACAGGTTAATTAGTGCTCATTAGCAAACTCATTCATTTTGCTCTTCTTTGCCAGGCTGCATGACTCTTATGAATATTAGACAGATGTTATCTTCTAGCACTGCTGGAAACTCCCTACAGAAGAGTCTCATCTCATTCCCTTTTCAAAGGCCTTTTGTTCCTAACAAACTTATCTCCTGCCACATTTGAGATGATTCCCTGGCTACAATTTTTAAACTATTTAAAACAACAAAGATGTAATAATAATTATCACAAGTGATTGTAGATTGGTTTGCATTTTATAAACCACTTTCTTTTCCATCATCACCTTTGATATTCTCAGTGACCCTTTTAAATGATTTATTGTTAAGGTTGGGAAGCATTATTATTCATCTAAGGTCATACAATTAGAAGATGATGACGACTGTAGCTTCATCTCAGGACTTCTGGATGCAATTGTGTATCATTTACACATGCACACACACACACACACACACAGATTCAAACCCAGTCTTCTGAATAAAACTCTGCATTGCTTCTGCAAATCCCTGCAATGTGAGAGAGCCAGGTTATAGCAGTGATTTCAAGTTAGCCAGTAAGAAGTACCAAGTACAGTTCAAGGTTCTGTAAAGACATTCAAATTACAATATTTCTACTCTTATACAGTGTACAGTCCTGACATGAAAAAGTAAGATTTTACTTATTATTTGCATTACTAAACACAGATTTTCCTTTGTTTCCTTAAGCCATATTATTAAACATGTACAATGGAATAGAGAGGTGTAAGCAGAAGCACTAGAATAAAAAAAGCCAGATTTCCACTTTGCTTTAGTGAAAGTATGATTTGGAATAAGCTACTTAAATTTCTGAGCCTTATTATCTGTGTCACCAAAGTGGATTGTTTTAGCACCAAAAGGAATGATGCCTAAAAAAGATAAAGCACTTGATACAGTGCTTCCCACAGGTAAGCACTCAATAAATGTTTGGTACTAAGTTATTATCTCAACTGAGGGACCAAATTGAAGTGCTTAATCAGTGTTTTCTTGATGTCATTTAAGTAGGTGTAATGTTCTGAGGATAACTCACTGACCCACAGAAAATTCAATGCTACAACTAGAAGCATCTAGAAAAACAATAAAAGATCCACTGTAAGGGTGAGCATTAATTAAAAGGTAATTTTTCCCGTATGATTTTGAAAATAAAGTCTAGAGCAGTTTCAGTATTGCTGTTTCTATACACTTTGTTCATATCCTGACATCTTATTTGCCATCTGTTGATTTGAATTAGTATACTCAACTGGCTGGTAAAAACTTTTATATACATTTAACATACATTTCTCTCTAGATGAATGATTAAGGTCAAATATATCAGTGGAATTCACAATATTAATTGATAAATGGATACTTAATACAGAATAAGGCAATCATCTTACAATGTTGTTTAATACCGTGTTGTTAGAATATTCAGAATAAGGGTATAATCATGAAAAGTATCTATGAAAACATCTTAACAGGGCTTTATAAGAAATTACATATAACCAAACTCACAAACATCTGTGAAACATATGAGAAAAAGTGAGCAAATTGAAATATAAATTTTTCTTGATTGGAAAAAAGTCAAAAGTATAAAGATGCCAGTTATTTCCATATTGACAAGTATCTCAAAAATCCACCCATAGTGGGCAGTTTTACCATATGTAATGTTTACAAAATGCATTCTCAATTTTAGGTATTCAGCTGAAGGAGCTAATGGAGCCTGGAAGTAAATGTGCATATATGAAGTATATTAATTGGAAGTTTATAATAGATGAATATATAAAAACATTTATTAGCTATTGCTACAAGATAACATGCTATTATGAAGGGATATATCATAGTATGCCATACTTTGGAAAAATAATGTATTTATCTGTATTGCACATATGGATGATTAGATATCTATCTACTTATGTATGTATATGTAGATACATAAATATATGTCTCTAGATATCAAAAATAATTAAAATGAATATACCAAAATGTTAACTTCTTTCTGAGTGTGGGCACATAGGTTATTTTAAAACTATTTTACTGAAATTTGCAAGTCACTTACCGTTATCACATATTGTTTCTGTAATTTCTCTGTTCCCTTTGCATACAAGCTCAATTATGCTGTTGCCTCCTCTTTTCCCTTGCTCACAATCCCCACACCCACTTACTTGTTTGTATACCTTCTTCATGTGAGATAACACAACTGACAAAGCATGTGGATCCATTTTGATAACCGAGGCTCTTGCATTTCGACAGAATAGAGATACCCATGAAAATGGATGCTCCATTTTGGTGTTTGTTTAACTGTTTTGGTCACTACTGGTCACTATTTTATATTACTGGCAAGAAGAGTGCCTGACACCATGTACATATTCAGCAAATGTTTCGACTTAATTAAGCAATTACCAGAATTTACAAATACATGCTTTGTTCTGCCTTGAAAGCAGAATGATTATTTTTTTTTAACTCTAGTCAGGAATTAAAAATGAGTAACTCATGGAATTGAGTAACTCATGGCTATATTAAATATTGTGAGTGAATAAATGTCCATCTGTTTAAAGATACAATTCTAAACTTAGAGTACTAAGCCTAAATAAAGAGTGACTAAGCCTAAGGTTTTTAAATGGTTGCCAGTGTTTTAAATGGTTGCTGGCCCCGAGATAACAGTGGGATATAACAGACTCCCATGAATAAAAATGCCCTAAAAGAGTTGAGTCGTGTGTGAGGGTAAAAGGAGAATCATGCCCCATAGGAAGGTGGTGTAGAAGCTCTAGAAATGGAATGTATATGTACTTAAACACTTCCCATATTCCCATGATTTCCGGTATTACTTGCAAGAACATGTCTTTGCTCAATCCTTTGCTTCTGAAAATGATTGGCCATCAATACCAATTGATAATCTGCGGAAATAGGTTTAGAAAAACAATGTGATCACATCTTTACTGTTGAAATAAGGTCTGCTTCTTGGGTCCAGCAAATGTTGTTGCAACTCCAGGCCCTGATCCTAGTTGGGGGTGTTAAATATACCTCTTTTCTAAAGTGTGTGTGTGTGTGTGTGTGTGTACCTGCACACATGTGTGTAAGTGGTATATCTGTATGTTTATTTGTAATGGTATCCCAATAGGACCTTTTAAAAATACCAATCATGCATTCTTATTTCAAGTACCATTAACTCTAGCCCTTTAAATTTTCCCCTGAGATCTCAGTTATATTCAGCTCCAGCTATATTTATTTTGAATAAAGGTATTATAAAGGCATACAGGATGCCTTCCCTCTGCTCTTTAGATTCATTCTCTACCTTTTTCTTCTTTTCTCTGCCTCAGTAGGCAGTCTCCGTGATTAGTTATTATCAATGTGTTCCTGTGCCCTCTGCCTTCCAGTTGGATCCAAGTATTTATTTCCCTAATTCCCCTTGTGAGTTTGACTTGAATTTGTTGTGTTCCTTGGGCAAAAGGTCACTGCTCCTCTCAAGGTAACCCTATTTTACACTCTTGTTCTAAATTCTAGTAACTCCACCTTCCCTTTGTTCCTTAAGATTTGCAGGCAGTGGTAACTCTAATTATGCTAGCTTTGGGTTTGTGCGTTAATCCTTGCATTTACCCTCACCCCAGTCACACCTTTGTAAATTAATCCTTTGTAATGATTATTATTTTATAGTGCTATATTTATCCAATTGTGATTGCATTTGATATAAAAATTGATATTACAAATAACCCAGGAAACATGAATTTGTGTGGGGTTGTTCAAACATTGAAGGCAAACACATATTCAAGCCACATTACTGGAGCAAACAGGATTAATCTGTAGTATAAGAGGTCTCAAAATTGCTCAAATTATTACCAGTGGTTACTTAGGATGAATTATAGGTAGAAGGCATAACATTCAGAGAACAAGTCATTGTGGTATTTAGTTGCTATGGCAACTAGAGTGATTATAAAGATAGTAGATTCATCGGATTTCTTTGCACAGTTCTAGAGAACAAACAGAGAACAAAAACTTAGGAGTTATCAATATACAATTAATATCCATAGAAACCAGAGATATTTCCAAAATCTTTGAAAAGGTCTCTCAGCTCCTATAATGATAATAATGAGTTTAAGGACCTTGAAGTTCCAAATTTTCCTAAATTTCCCTTCCTCCCACTCTTACCCAGGGATCTGATCTCCTCATGCCAACATTTCAATGGTTACATTCAGGGTATTATCTTCATAAGCTGAGGTCAATTTTTCTTAGGTGTATCCACATTACCTTTTATTCCTTTCATTGCCTTCACATCCCTAATGAAAATCAAACCTAATAAAATCCTGCTAAAGAAGTACAAGTCCTGATTCCAGAGAAAATCACCTTGACATTGAAAAAATGATAAGATTTCTATGATCTGTACTGGCATAAGACTGGGAGAAATTGTGGATGTGATTCTAGTGTAATAGAGCAAAGGAAAAATAACAAAGATGGTTCGGTCAAATATATTGAGAAGCATTTAAGTTTTAAAGTCTTGATTTGATTAATAGGAAGTAATAGTCTACTAGATGGGCTATTCAAAGGCAGACTAAATGATGACATTAATTAATAACATGAAAACATCATAATTTCCTCATGATATTGCAGTGAATGTAGTCTGAAGAGCTAAGAATATGGGAATATGGGAATGTTGAAGTGAATCAATTAAGTGCACATTGCTCAGCTGCCCCTAAGAATACATCCCAGCAGGGCCTTCCATCACCATATATTAAGACCAGTATTTTTGAGGAGTGACTCCCTAATCCTTGAAAAGCTCTCTATATAGCAGTGTTGACTAGGGGTGATAGATAATACAGTAGACACAGTCATCCTGATGTCATGGTAATAATAGAACCCAGGGATGTAGAGGCCAGTTGGCAATAGTAAACCATCAGGGACAGCATGAGTGCAATTACCACAATTAAACTACACTGGCACAAAGTTAATTAGGTGTTTTAAGCTCAAGGATTTATGACAATGGTTAAATGATCTCAGAGCACCTAGAAATTATACAGAAATTCAGCTTCTAAAAGTACCACTTGACATATGTAGCAAGAACAGTTCTAGGTCTGTTGAGGTCTGCTGAGTGGAAAACTCACTTGTCCACAGTAATGGTTATTCTAATAACCTTTTTAGGAATTGTTAGACATAGACTCTGAATGTGAGCTGACCTTTGGTCACCTCAAAAGTTACTGTGGTCTTTCATTCAATGTAAAGATTTGTGGCAGTCATCTGGTAAATGGATTCTTGGTCTGAGTCCAAGTAGTTTCAATAGGACTATAGCTTTCTTGTCAAATTATTCCTCAATTCTGAAATGAATAGTTGAAACTTACATGTTTGCTACATGGTAGAATTTCATTTTGTTTTCCTAAACCATGGAGTGAGAGACATTATGGTAAAAATACTCAAATTGAAGGCACCATGTTTGAGTCTCTCTTTCCTTTAGCCACAATAGTAAACCAAAAACCATGCCGCATTTGTAGGGAGAATTGCAGAGGTCAGCATGCCAACTGAAATCTTTTGGGATGCACGGGTGCTGATTTCTACATCTCCTTTTAATTTGCCTATTTGGCTGATCCAAAGTCCATTGGTTAAAGTAAATGTCAGTAGATTATCAATAATAATGTGCAGTAATAACATTCATAGGTGCAGTACCAGATACTTAGAGTAATGTTCCTCCTAGTTGTCTAGGAACTTAAGAACTTATGAAAGTTCAAGGGCCTGCCAAATTGATGGAGTTTAGAGGATTCCATGGTATGAGGTATCCATTTTAAGATCAGAGTCAAGTTGCTAAAGCTCTGTGCAGTCCATCCTGGAGAAAGAGGAACATTATTTAGATTTGAGAGGGAACATTCACCACATTTCAGATGCTTCTTATATTCATGTACTGGAAAATCTCTAAGCCTGCTGGATGTGACTGGTCATGAATCAAATAATGCCTCTTCAGCAGTTACCTGCAAACTTCCCTGCCATTTGTAGACCCAGCTAATTATAAGTGTTGAGGAAACAAAAATCTTGTATAGAATCTTTAGCAAACCCATAGGCCAAATACAACATAGACCCCTAGGGTTTTGGAAAAGGACACACTTTTTTTTCTACCAACAGATTCTGTGACTTGCTAATTGTCCAGTAGAGCCTACAAGCCAGATTAGCATGCATACCAAGTGAATATGAAGCCATCATCACCTGTAATACCATTATTAGTAGTTTATCCAATAAACTACACAATTTGATGGGTATGTAAATATCCCATTATAAAATAGAAATAGTGTACAGGAGAGTAGGCCTGAGAAATTTTGGAAGGTGTGATTAAACTGTATTAGCAGTGAGTTGGTTGAACAGAATTCCATGGCATCGGATGCTACTACTTCATTACTTATCCACTAGCCTATACCTAGGGGTACACATGATCTCAAAAACATGGGCTTCCCTCTCCAGAGATTATCTGGTTGCAGAAATACCTTGTTGCCTAACCTGCATTGGCCATCATTTTACTTGATATGGCACTCTCAGTGGGATTCCAGCTAACTACCAGGTGGCAAATCAACCACATTGGGCTCCAAACATCGTACAAATGGAAGGTCTCTCTTCTCACATGTATTGAACTACATTCTGGGTATGGATTTGCCTTTATTGCCCTCAGAGGCTCTTCTAACACCACCACCCATGAAACTTTACCATTCTTTATTCAACATATTTCACACATCTCATGTCTGACCAAAGAAGTGTAGCAATGGGCTCATGGCATGGGGTTCATTTGTCTTATTTTGTGTTCCCTTACCCATAAAGAGCTGGCTTAATAGAATCATTGACTGGTATACTGAAGAGCTAGTTATGGTGCTAGCTGGAGACATGTGGTTGAGAAAATTGGGAGTTTGTATAACATTATTGAGCATATGGCTTAAATTAATGGTCAATTTATAGCAAGGATGGACAGATTGGGATCCACCAATTATTACATTAAATAACTCAAAGAAGAAACCATACTTCCTTTCATCATGACCTTTGGATTTTGAAGAGCGTAGTAACCAAATCTGAAATGCTTCTAAGGGGATTCAGTGATACTTGTCACCATTTGAGCTCCTTATAGCAAAGGACCTACAGACAGAGATTAAGATCACTCTCTTCACCATCACGACAGATTTTTCCTATCTGGGAAGATTTGGGTCTATGTATAAAATAAGAGAAAATGAAATAATATTACAGATATATTAACTCACAAGCTTAAAAAAATCTAATTTTAAACTCATGATTCAGATGATCAGCAGTTTGATCTTAACTGGATAATTCTGATCTCAGCTGAACTCATTCATGCATCTTTAGAAATCAGCTTTGGTGTTGACTTTGCAGCAAGTAAACTTTGCTTCTGTAGGGTTGACTGGGTTTTAGCCAAGTTTCTCCGCATAGTCTCTCATCCTCTAGTAGGCTAGTGGAGCCTTGTTCAAATGACGACTCAACAAAATTCCTGGAACAAGGGCAGAAACATACAAGATACTTTGAGGCCTGGATTCAAATCTCACACAATATTAATTCCCATGTATTTATTGCCAAAACAAATCCAAAGGCTAGCCCATATTAAAAAGACAAAAGATTCATTTTATTGATGGAAAAAGCTGTAACATTACAATGCAATGTTGTGTGCATATGGGGGAAACTGCAAGATTGTGAACATTTTTGCACTTTAATATGGAGCAAAATATTTGTAACCAAATGAGATTAATTGGGGTGACTCTTATTATTCTCTTGTCAAAGAAAAACTTCAGAAATCCAATATAGAAAAGACCAGAAAGAATTGGATGCTATATGAATAAAGATATGGATCACATGATCAGATAAAGTAGATATTAAAAAGTTAGGAGATACTAAGGGGACATTTGAATGTGTGTGGAAAAAGGCAGACTTGATTAGCTATTGGGTCAGCATTAAAGGTAGCAACAATGTGGGATCCCATATTCCATATTACTTACTATCATCATCTGTCCCTAATCTTGTATAAAACCATTGTGTGTGACTAACATTTAATTTTCAGATAGGGGTTTGGCTAACATCAACAGTTAATATAGTTGTGTTTGAAACTTGGTGCTTCCTCTGAGTTAGGGATGAGTCTTTTATTATAGAAAAAAATCTAAGAGTAGATCCTGAAAATTTACATAGTAGACTGTAGTGAATATCTCCCTATTATCCTGTAGATCTTTTCCACTTGCTTTTCATTCCAGGGTTCTAAGAAGAATGGACTAAGGCAATGGGTATTCAGTGCTTTCTGGTCTCTCATCTATTTTAGCTACAAGGAGCCCTGGCAACAGATCAGAGGATGGAGAAGAGTGAACTCATTTTTTAAGGCATCCTGCTGTCCAAATCTCTTGTAAGCCCATGCTGTCATTAAATGTCCACCACTATTTAGCACTGTGCAGGATATGCAAGTTCTGTTGGCTTTAAGTATTCCAACCAAACTAGAGGTGATATATTCACCCAGGAGCAGTTTATAGGTTTTTCACACAAGATAAAATAGCAATGATGTTTTCAATAAATATTGTGGTATAATTTCCAAAATACCTGTATTATTATGGATATTTCATTTAAACACTCTCAGAATACATATTTTAGTATCAGTAAGATTAAATACTTGAAGAAGAAAAAAGAGACAGCATGCAAAACATCACTGTGATCATTTCTGCTACCATGTCTGCTATTCCCTGGCTTTCGGTGGTATGTTGCGCAGATTTTTTTTTTCTTTTAATGTAGAGAAATTGGTAGAGTTTTAACTTTCTCCCTTCTAGCTTCATATTTTTTGAGAGGTGGTCTCAGGACTACCATCTCTCTCAGCTCTGGTTATGAGCTCTGAGTTGCTTCAATTTTAAGTTTTCTTAATGTTGACCCAGAAGGGAAGCAATTTTCCCAGTCTTAGTTCACCTCCACAAACAGAAGAGTTCTACACACTCTGCAGAAGGCTCCTCCCAAGAGGCTCATAGTCAGCACCCAGAGGAAGGTGTGATAGGTGGTAAAGAGATATATGCATTAGTGGGTATGTTTTCAGGAGGCAAGTGATGAAGAGATCCTGGAGGGCTTGTTGTGAGCAGTTAGAGCCTTAGAAGTTTGGTAAGGGGAAGCAAAGGTATATTGTTTCCTTTCTATTGCTTACTTCTAATTTCATTTACTCTTCTTATTCTACTTTTTAATGGTGAAGTTTAATTATATATTAAATATATAATATATTAAATATATAATATATTAAATATGTAATTATATATAATAAATAATAATAAAGGTGAAGTTTAAATAACTGATTTTAAACTGTGTTCCCTAAGTGATAAGAGTTTTTACAATTATACATTTCCCTCTATAGAATGCTTTTAGATGCAGCATAATTTCTGATATGCTATATTTTCTTTTTTTTATTTTCTTTTTTTAGATTTTATTTATTTGAGAGAGAGAGACAGAGGTAGTGAAAGAGAGAGCACAGGTGGGGAGGAGAGGGAGAAGCAGGCTCCCCACAGAGCAGGGAACCCGATGCGGGACTCGATCCTAGGACCCTGGGATCATGACCTGAGCCAAAGGCAGACGCTTAACCAACTGAGCCACCCAGGCGCCCTTGATATGCTATATTTTCATTATGATTTATTTAAAAATAGTCCATGTGACTTTTTGACCCATAAATTCTTTAGAAAAGGTTTACTTAATTTCCAAATATTTGGGGGTTTCCTAGATATCTTATTATTCATAGATTTTTAATGTAATGTAGTTGCAGCTAGAGCATATATGTGTATATCTATAATAATTTAAAATTAATTGAAAAATCTGTTTAGGATCTAGTATTTTGTCTAATATATGGTCTTCCTTGGTGAATTTCCCATATGCACTTGAATTGTATTAAGCAGCTATTGGTTATAGTGTTTTTAAACTTTCATTACAACTTCTTGTTCAATCCATCATTTGTTTACCGTATCCAAAAGTATACTGTTAGTTTTCCAGAGCTGTCATAACAAATTACCACACACTAGGTGGCTTAAACCAACAAAAAAGATTATCTTACAATTCTGGAAACTAAAAGTCCAAAATCCAGGTATCAGCAGGATTGGTTCATTCTTTTTTTTTTTTTTTTAAAGATTGTATTTATTTATTTGACAGAGAAAGACAAAGCGAGAGAGGGAACAAGCAAGGGGAGTGGGAGAGGGAGAAGCAGGCTTCCCGCTGAACAAGGAGCCCGATGCGGGGCTCGATCCCAGGACCCTGGGATCATGACCTGAGCCGAAGGCAGATGCTCAACAACTGAGCCACCCAGGTGCCCCAGCATTGGTTCATTCTTGAGGTTGTGTGGGAGAACCTGTTCCATGCCTCTTCCTAACTTCTGGTGGTTGCTGGAAATCTTTGGTGTTCCTTGGCTTATAGGTGCATCTCTCTAATCTCTGCCTCTGTCTTTGCATGACATTCTCCCTTGTGTGTCTGTGTATTCACATTGTCTTACCTTCTGCATGTTTGTGTCCAAATTTCCCTCTTCTTTTTTTATTTATATTTTTTATTCTTTATTTAAATTCAATTTAGTTAACATATACTGTATTGTTAGTTTCAGGGGTAGAATTTAGTGGTTCATAAGTGTTTCTTAAATTCCACCTATGTGTGAAATCATATGGTATTTATCTTCCTCTGACTGACTTATTTCACTTAGCATAATACCCTTTAGTTCCATCCACATCATTGCAAATGGCAAAATTTCATTCTTTTTGATGGCTGAGTAATATTCCATTGTATATATATATATATATATATATATATATATATATATATATATATAT
>NC_058405.1:25196460-25231582 GCF_002201575.2 Neomonachus schauinslandi | reverse complement strand
ATATATATATATATATATATATATATATATATATATATATATATATACCACATGTTGTAAGAAGACTAGTCATTGGATTAGGGTTTACCCTAATCCAGCATAACCTCATTTTAACTCACTTAACTTGATTTAACATTTAACATATTACCCAAGTTCCTATTTCACATAAGGGTCACATTCATAAGTATTTTGGCATTAAGACTTCATGTCTTTTTAGGGGGATGCAATTCAACCCCTAACATACGGTTATTATTTGTGCTATCTTCAAAATGAATTATAATTAAATTACAATGCTTTAAAAATATCTGCATGATACAGAATCTTTGACATTCTTTGTGAGTTGCTATGTAGTCTACGACATTGTCAATTTTTGAAATACTGCACTGAAGAGAAAATAAAATTAAAAAATTCCTTGCTAATTGTTCACCGAAGGGTTCCATAACAGACTAATAGGTTTATTTATTATGATGTTGATGTCTTCTCTATTATTACTACATTTTTTGTCTGCTTGATCTTTCAAAAACTGGGAAAAGTGTATTTAAAGCTCTCAATATAATGAAATTTGGCCAATTTCTAAGTGGAGTCATATCTACCTCTACCATAATTTATCTTTACATATATATGTACACATACACAGAAATATTACACAGACATCCACATATATGGATGTCTAAACTGTATTGTTCTTCCCCCTAATGTCTATTAGACAGTATCATCATCTTCATCATCATCATCATTATCAACATTTTGTAGAAACAGGGTTTAGTTTGTATTTACCTACATGTCTAAAGATTATTTGTTTGCAATTTTGTTTCTGTTTTGTTTTTTCTTATTCTGGCTCTTACATCTCCGAAATTACTCTCAGGTAATTTTTTTTTTTAAAGTGCATCGTATAGAATTATACTAGTGAGTTGTATTTTTCTAAATCAACATATTTTTTCTCAAGTAATACCATAAGAAAGTGATTACTAGTATCAGTTGTGTTGTTCATTTATTGTATGTCCTTCCTGATATGCTGTCCTGTACTTTCATAATCACTGAAAGGATTGTGTTGAAGTTCACAATTATAGTATGGATTTCTTTATTTCTCCTTTCAGCTGTATCAGATTTTGTTTAATGTACTTTAAAGCTTTGTTGTTTGGGGCATGCACATTTAGGATCATAACATTGTACTGATGAATTGTTACTTTTATCAGCATATGAAGTCCCTCTTTATCTCTAATTATTTTCTTTGTTCTGAAGTCTATATTTCATCATATATAGCCATCTCTGTCTTACTTTGTTTTTTTAAAGTAATACCTGGATGATGTATCATTTTCATCATCATTATTTTGCTTTCAATACAATATCCTTGTATTTGAAATGAGCTCTTGGTAGATGAAATATAGTTGGATCATGTTTTTTTTTTAATCTACCTTGCCAATCTGTATATTTTAATTGCTATATTTAGACCATTACATTCAATGTGATTATTAATATGCTAGGACTTAAATCTATCATTTTATTAGTTTTCTGTTTGTTTCTTCTAGCTCTCTGTTCTGTTTCCCTTTTATTGCCTTCCTGTGAGTTACTTGAGTTTTTCTTGTAGAATTCTATGTTGATTTATTTATAGTATTTTTTGAGTATATTGTTTTATATAGTTTTCTTAGTGGTTCCTGTGGTTATTACAATAGACAGAAATTATCACAATCTACTGATATCAGCATTTTACAACTTAGAGTGAAGTGCAGAAACCTTATTTACATTCAGATACCTTTATTATTCCTACTTTATTTCTTGCACAAGGGCCATGCTAATCTTCTCCGTATCGTTCCAGTGTTAGTATATGTGCTGCTGAAGCAAGCACTATTATTCTCACTTTTAAAATATAGTTGCCTTAAGTATTTCCTCTGTCTAGATCTGAGGCATTCTTTTTATTTAAAGATTTTATTTATTTGAGAGAGAGCGCACAAGCAGGGGAAGGCGCAGAGGGAGAGGGACAAGCACACTTCCCGAGGGGGTCCAGGCAGGGCTCAATCCCAGGACTCTGAGATCATGACCTGAGCCGAAGTCAGATACTTAACTGACTGAGCCACCCAGGCGCCCCTGAGGTATTCCTATTTTTTAATGGGTAGTCTTACCATTGAGGTGCAATGTGAGGATTGGGGACATACGCATTTTCAGCTTCCTGATGGTTCCAGTTGACTCTGCCTTAGCACTGACTCACACTGCCTGGCTGTAGATAGGTAGATTGGAATTTCTTTGGTTTCCCTGACATTTTCCCCCCAAAAGTGAGACACCACATGCACCAATTCATTGCCTCCAAGTGGATGTAAGATCAGCTTGCCACTGGGTCTGACAACAGTAAGGGGGTAAGGAGGTGATAACTCATACTGCCATGTGCTGTAGTGTGGGCAGGCAGGCTCAGCTTTCAGCTGGGCACTACAGAAATGGCAGGAGAGGTGAGATGTTGTCTAGCCCCAGCCCACTCTGCCTTGTTCAGTTTCACTGATATTAAACATAAAATAATAATTTTTGAGAAAAAAAATCTCAGATAACTACAGCTAGTCTAACAGTTCTTTGACTTAACACCAAAATAATGGTTGATAAAAAGAAAATTGACAAATTGTTCCTCATCAAAATTTAAAACTGTTAACCTGTAAAAGACCCTGTGAAGAGAAAGAAAAGACAAGCTACATACTAAGAGAAAACATTTGCAATCTGTATATCCAACAAAGGGTTTCTATCTAAAATATGTAACAGTATCTCAAAACTCAGTTGTTAAAAAATCCAATTAGAGGGCGCCTGGGTGGCTCAGTTGGTTGGGCGACTGCCTTCAGCTCAGGTCATGATCCTGGAGTCCCGGGATCGAGTCCTGCATCGGGCTCCCTGCTCGGCAGGGAGTCTGCTTCTCCCTCTGACCCTCCTCCCTCTCATGCTCTCTGTCTCTCATTCTCTCTGTCTCAAATAAATAAATAAAATCTTTAAAAAAAAATCCAATTAGAAAATGATCAAAAGACATGAATAGCAGTTCACCAAAAAGGACATATGGATGGCAAATAAGCATGTGAAAAGGTGTTCATTATGTAAATAAACATTTAAACCACAATGAAATATCACTGCATAACCAATCAGAATGGATAAAGTAAGAAATAGGGATAGCACCAAATGCTGGTAAAGATGTATAGAAACTGGATTACTGCTGCAGTGCTTGTGAGAATGTTATATGAAGCCATAATAGTAGATGACTTCACCAAATAAGAAAATATAGCATTAGAACTGTTCATATGTTTTGAAGATCTTCGTGTTAAATGGTTGAGTAAACGAAGATGAAAAATGACCAAACTAAATGAAACACAGCAGTGAATGAGGTAGCAGAAATACCAGGATAGTATAATGTCAAAAGACAAAAACTGAAAGTGTCTTAAGAAGGAGCAGTCAAGGGGCACCAGGGTGGCTCAGTCAGTTAAGCATCGGACTCTTGATTTTGGCTCAGGTCATGATCTCAAGGTCATGAGATTGAGCCTTCCATTTGGCTCCATCGCTCAGTGGGGAGTCTGCTTGAGATTCTCTCTCCCTCTTCCTTGGTCCCTCCCCCCCAACCTGCTTGTGCTCCCCCCCAAAATAAATAAATAAATAAATAAATAAATAAATAAATAAATAAATAAAATAAAAATCATTAAAAAAAGAAGGAGGGGTCAACTTTTAAGTGGTCAATGTTTATGAAAAATACAATTTAGAAATTATGTGCTATGAATTGGTTATGTTGTCCTATAAATTATTAATGTTAACAGAAGATTTTTGTTGGAATGATGAGGGTGGATTCAAGAATCATTAAAAGATGATAAAATTTAGAAGACTAATTAACCAAACTTTTTAAAATATATACATGTGTGAAGGTAAGTTGTACAGTTAAAAATTGTGGTATATACATACAATGGAATATTATGCAGCCATCAAAAAAATGAAATCTTGCATTTGCAATGACGTGGATGGAACTAGAAGGTATTATGCTAAGGGAAATAAGTCAATCAGAGAAAGGCAATTATCATATGATCTCACTGATATGAGGAATTTGAGAAACAAGACAGAGGATCATAGAGGAAGGGAGGGAAAAATGAAACAAGACGAAACCAGAGAGGGAGACAAACCATAAGAGACTCTTAATCTCAGGAAACAAACTGAGGGTTGCTGGAGTGGAGGGGGGTGGGAGGGATGGGGTGGCTGGGTGATGGACATTGGAGAGGGTATGTGCTATGGTGAGCACTGTGAATTGTGTAAGACTGTTGAATCATAGACCTGTACCCCTGAAACAAATAATTCATCATATGTTAATAAAAAAAAAAAGAAAGAAAAATTGTGGTAGAATGGAAAATACAGTAAATGAATTTTTTATTGTTAATTTTGATTAGTCACTTTTAGGTTCTGTTCTGTTGTTTTAAATGAGTCCTAATAAAATGTGAAGATGATTTTGAGAAGGATCAGGGAGGGGAACTAAAAGATACAGAAAATGAAACATTTCTTTCATTTGAACATGAGGGAGAAGGAAAACATAAGGGAAAGAGAAAAGATTGGCTTTATAGATTTAGTCATGGGAAGCAAAATGATTCTTTCTCTCAATGGTTTATATTTCCTAAAAATAGATGGTGAGCTTATCTGCAGAGTGAACATGAGGAAAAACAAAGAATCCATGCCTGTGTGGAGACTTCAGGATCTCAGAAGCACTAACATGACTAGCACTGTGCTGGCACCTTAAATGACTAGTTGAGAACAACCTTAAGTTTATAGAGGTACTTACAGTTGTCAAGAACAGTGAAATATATGAAATTTTACTCCACTTTCTCACTGACAAGTTAGCCAGCTGCATTTTCAGAGATGACAGTAGAAAACCTGAGAAACTTGTGTTGTAGACAATAGACAGTTTTATTAATCATAGTACAGTAATGGTCAGAATACCATAGTTGCACCTGTTTTCACGCACTCCAGTCCCACAGGGTGATGCATAGAGATACCTGATACCTGATACCTGCTCCTGCAGGGGGTTGAATTAAAGGGAAGGAACCATGTGCTTTGGGGAGATGATTCTTTCATCATAGGTAATTAGCCTGACCTTTGCCCAGGGTATCTTTGTTACACTAGACAAACATACAAACCGGCTTGGGTTTGGAGTGGGACCCTGTCTCTTACTTTGCAATACTGTCTGCTACTTAACTATCCTTGTAAAGATAGTCTGGAAAAAAGAAAGTCACTGCCTCTACTGACAGGCTTGGAGATACATGAAGGCTTATGCTTGCAACTCAGCCAAATGAACTCCCAGTGCTTTTAGCTTACTGCTTTACATGGTCAAAGCTTTTTTAAACTTGTATCTAAAAAGGATGTATTCCTCTGTAAGAATTGTAAAATTTTAGTTAAAATCTTGGGTGTGTATATGGTACTTTTTAAAAATTTTACCCAATTGTTGCAATCATTTCTTTCCTCCCCACCCTTTCTGTGCTTTCCCGTTTTATGGTCTTTGCTTGTGAGCTTTTGTCTTGGCTGGGTGAACTGTGTTAGACAATGGATTTGAGCAGATGGGACCTTTGCCATTTTCAAACAGAAACTATGAGTGCATTTAAGAGTTTGGGTGGGGGGCACTCTTGCTTGGTCTTTTTCTACAATAGCATGTCCCACATGGTAATTCCCTTTCAGCCTAGATTATGAAATGAAAATGAGAAGAGAGGGCGCCTGGGTGGCTCAGATGGTTTTAAGCGTCTGCCTTTGGCTCAGGTCATGATCCCAGAGTCCTGGGATCGAGTCCCGCATCGGGCTCCCTGCTCCGCGGGAAGTCTGCTTCTCCCTCTGCCTCTCTCTCTCTCTCTCATGAATAAATAAATAAAATCTTTAAAAAAAAAATGAGAAGAGAAAAAAAGGTTCGCCTGGATCAGCAAAATGAGGTCAAACTCAGTCCAGTGGAACCAGGTTGAGCCCCATAAGGCTGAGCCACTCCTTCCCAGGCCCAAGCTCAGGACAGCTTTTCAGAGTCACAGTTCTTCCACTGTACTCATAAGTCTGAAGTGGAAAAACAAAACAAAACAAAATTGTTTTAAAGCACTGAGATAAGATTGTTTTTTGTATGGCATCAATTAGTGAAAGTTAATATAGGGTTCATAAACTCATTTGGAAAAAGTTATACTTCAGAGTTGTGTTAATCAAGTTCAAAGGTGTATCAGATATAATTCTGTAATTGTTGGGGAAAATATCATTGATAAGAATTATGAAATCTAAGATTTAGTCCTTGCCTTCCTATTGATACACAATGAACTTGAGAAAGCCAGTTAATTTCTAAAATTCAAGTTTTTCATTTAAGATAAAAGGGAGTTGGAAAACTGATCTGTTTCATCTCATTTTAAAATTCCCTGATTGACTTTGGTTCTCTTTATTGAAAATATCGTATTAAATATAGACTTTATCAAGGACTGTGAAAGTTGGAGTATTTTACCCTACTTAAAAGATAACAAGGTAGTCCATTACAATTTTGTGGATGGTGGCAGAATGCAAGAGATTTGGGATAGAAACAAGGGATAGTTCATTTCTCTTGCACCTCTTACGTGAGGTGAAGAGAGTAAACTGACGCTTAGAACACCTGATTTTTCTTTTTTTAAATAATCATCAGTAAGTATGTCTCTCTGGAGGGAGATCTTATTTTGATCTTCAGAGGCTTTCACTCTACAAATATCATTGGAAAAATAGTGCAGAAAAAGGCAGTCAGTGACTCTGCTCACAAGACATGCAAAAATGCAAGAGACTCTTAGAGAACTGCTTTAGAAAAAAATATTCATGGTATAATGTTACTGTGTTAGTACATAGAATAATTTTAATTAGTACAAATTACATGGAATAACTTCCAATGTAAACTAGCGTCAGAATTTGTATTGTATAAAATATTGCATGCTGTAGTATTGGAAATTTACTATTTATTTCAATTTTGCCTGTTTTAATTGTTAGTGAGTGCCTATTATGCCCTCAGCATTTCAAGGAGCACACAGTGAATATATGATATAGAGCAAATTCTGTTAAAAGGTTTTTTTAAAAAGTGCCCTGAACATCATATTGAGGAAACTGCAATCAAGTGTCAAACACATTGTCCAAGTTTGTGCTAAGGAAACACAGTATTAAAAAAAAAAAAAAAAAGACACAGTGGCTTTGGGTAACTAGAAGGGTTTTCATTACAAAGAGGGGAGTTAAGAGAAACAATGTGACAAGGGTCTACACAGAAGATGTTTTCAGAGCAGTGCCTGAAACTATTCTAGGTGCTAACATGATATGGACCAGCAAATCGGTTTAGTATTACTAAATGTGTATTGGTGAGTATTAGTAATTAAGTTCCACAGTAACCCTTTGAAGTAGGCATTTTGAAGAATTATTATGATTCCTATTTTTTTATTTTATTATGTTATGTTAATCACCATACATTACATCATTAGTTTTTGATGTAGTGTTCCATGATTCATTGTTTGCGTATAACACCCAGTGCTCCATTCAGTACGTGCCCTCTTTAATACCCATCACCAGGCTAACCCATCCCCCCACCCCCCTCTCCTCTAAAACCCTCAGTTTGTTTCTCAGAGTCCATAGTCTCTCATGGTTCATCTCCCCCTCCGATTTCCCCCTTTCATTTTTCCCTTCCTGCTATCTTCTTCTTTTTTTTTTTTTTTTAACATATAATATATTGTTTCAGGGGTACAGGTCTGTGATTCATCAGTCTTACACAATTCACAGCTCTCACCATAGCACATACCCTCCCCAGTGTCTATCACCCAGTCACCTCATCCCTCCCACCCCCCCCACCACTCCAGCAACCCTCAGTTTGTTTCCTGAGATTAAGAATTCCTCGTATCAGTGAGGTCATATGATACATGTCTTTCTCTGATTGACATATATGATTCCTATTTTTAATTGAGAAAATTGAAGTTGGAGACATGGAATGACTTATAAAGGATGATACAGCTGACAAACTGGAAGCAGGCCTTTAACTTATATTTACTAATTTCTACTCTTTTGTTCTTTTGAAACGGCCACATCCATTTCTGCTAATGAATAGGAAAATGTTACGAAGCCCTGCAAAATTAAAATTGTATATTTGATTATATATAATTAATTTTATCTAATACATGAGGATATCACCAGAATAAAAAGCAGATAACTGATTTTGCAGCCATGAATTAGGAAGATCTGGAGGTGATATTGTAAGATTGTGTGTGTGTGTGTGTGTATATATATATATATATATATATATATATATATAGTCATATAGTTACAGGTCCTATGTGTGTGTGCACGTGCATGTGTGTGTGTGTGATCTATATCTTCTTTTGGTTTTTAGTTTGTGTTATTTCAGCCATTCAAAATACACATATTGTTTGGTTTTATATCATAGTTGACATTTTATTTGCATTACATTTTGACTGGGATATATTTTATTTCACTGAAGGAGTAAGTTTATGTTAAGTATGTGGATTCGTGGTTATCTACTTATTTCATTGTTGAACACATTAAAATATACTGTCACTGAGAAAAAATAAGAATTTGTTTTTCTTAAATGGTTTCAAAGTGCTTTATTTTAGAATGTATTTGTTTTTGCATTTCAATTTAAACTCCACAGGATTTTTTTCTTTTTAATTTGATATACTATAAAGAAAATTGTGCATACCCCTGTAATTCAAGAGCTTCAGATGAAATCTGAGAAAACTAAGCCAGTGCTGTCAGAATTTAAGTTCTGTACTGTAAAAGGAAATAGTTTTCTTTCTCCCTTCTTTCTGTTTTCTTCCTTCCTCCTTTTTCTTTCACTTTTTTTGCTTTTTCTTTATTTCTTTAATATAGAATACATATTATTTCTTTAATATATAATTTATAATATTTATTCCATGTAATATATATTATACAATATATTATATAACTTGTGCAATATTTGTAGATCACATAACATATATTTATTTTTTTTAATATTCGATAGGGTAGACCAAAAATCTATGTTTTATGTGAGATTTATGCCTCAGTTATATTAAACAGATGTTTAAAGGGAGTAAAACCCAGGGCACCTGGATGGCTCAGTCAGTTAAGCATCAGACTCTTGATTTTGGCACAGGTCATGATCTCTGGGTCTTGAGATTGCCTGGTGTCAGGCTCTGCCCTGCGCTTGGACTCTGCTTGAGATTCTTTCTTTTTCCCTCTGTCCCTCCCTCTGCTTGCATACACACTCTCTCTTTCTCTCTCTCAAATAAATAAATCATTTTTTAAATAGATAAAGGGAGCAAAACCCATGTGCCATTTAACTTTGTGAATATATGAATTGCATTCATGGATTCATTGATAAAGGCTTCATTGTCATAAGAAAGTTTTGCTTATGTAATGTCAGTGTTCTATTTTGCAGTTATGAGTAACTATATGAAAGTTATTAAAATATTTTACACAACATATTCTCAGTAATAAATTTGCATCCAGTATTATGCACAATATATTTAATGCGCAAATTTTACACCTTGCTGAACTTACAGTATAAATGTGTGTCTTTTAATATTTTTACACATTTCCAGAATGTTTTTTAAAAAGACTTTATTAGGAGAGTCTTAAAAGCTATAAGATTCAGTTGAAAGTTAATTACATAACTCATTTCAATAAAAACACTCATTTAATAAAATGCTGACAAAAATTATATCATGAAAAAAGAGTTGGCAGGAGAACAATTTTGTTAGAAGATTTCACTCTAAGGAAAACATTCCCATATGTTTCATTAAAGTTGCAGCAGTTAACATTTCTCTGCTTCCATAAATTGACTGTATAAAGGTATGTATGCATGGGCCCCTAAACTACAAAGTGTCCATTCCTGTAAAATGTATGCACCTGTAGCGTTTTAAGCATGTGTATGTTTGCAGTGTAATTTATAAGATCAATCCTTTTACAAACAATACAATAAAAAACACAAAAAGTTACTGTAATAATTAGAAAATAAACATGTTTACCTATAATTAAAAACAAGACATCCAAGGATCACTAGAAGTCAGCAGAGTAGTATATTTGCTCTAGTTGTTTTATTTGCAGTAAAACAATTCCCAAAGGATTCCCAATTCAGGTTTTATGCTAGTACACATCAAACTTTCCAGATTGATACAGATGGGTGAGCCTTGGTTTAAATATTAAGCATGAGGTATTGCTTTTGTATTCTCTGTTGTAGACAAATTCAGAATTTGATGTGAATAAAAGAAAGGAACTGTGACCCGTGGCTGATAACTTGAAAGCTTAGTCTGACATTAATATTTTAGTAAAGTTAATAACTATTATTCATAATAATATTATTGGGATGATTGGGTCACTGGGTAAAAGGGATAGATTGCTGTCACATAATCCCTATACTTAAGGTGGACATGGATACTGTAATGATAACTGATTGAAAGGAGTGAAAAAAACCCTCTGACTTGGAGATGTTGGTACAGGCTAGCTGATCATGGTGTCTGAAGAACTGAAAAGGAATGCTCGTCTGTTGAAGTTTTATTTAACCTGTGTAAGCAGGAAATCTCTAGGTCTACTGAGAAGGGGTCTCACTTACATCATCAACTGAGGGAGTCACAGCCTTCAAATTCCAGACTTCAGTCAGTTTACACATGTTAGTTCACACACCTGGAGCCTCTTCTTCAAAGGGGTAGCTGTGTCCCCTTAAGAAAAGAACCTTCTTGGGACACCTGGGTGGCTCACTTGGTTAAGCATCTGCCTTCGGCTCAGGTCATGATCCCAAAGTCCTGGGATCGAACCCTGCATCAGGCTCCCTGCTCACTGGGGAGTCTGTTTCTCCCTCTCCCTCTGCTCCCCCTGTGCGCTCTCTCTCTCAAATAAATAAATAAAATCTTTTAAAAAGAAAAGAACCTTCCTTACTGCCAGGATTTATACCGTTTTCCTCCTAGGACTTCAAAAATGCACTTGCAGCCCCTTTCCAAGGTAGCACCTTACTGTGGCACTTTGGGGAAGGGAAAGTCATCAGTCTTTGGGGATTTCGGGGAACAGACTCTGAACTGACACTAACTCCGGAGGTGCAAATGGTTACACTCCATAAGTCAGAGCAGAGCCTTATGGAGATCAGAGGAGCAATACAGTTTTGACTCAGGTCCCCTCATAGGGCATAACTGGTTCTCAGGACCCACCTGTGGTATTTCCATGGTCGCAACATGACTACTTATAATAAGCATACATGGCAACTGGCAGAATCTACACAGTGGTCATCTGGACCATGGGATGAAGGCTTATGCAGGGCCAGGACTAGAGCAAGACAAGTAAGCAGCCTAGGGAACAATATTTAAGGAGAAATACACATCATTCTGAGAATGGGTGTCTTTTTAAATTTTGTGCACTGTCTTGCTTGCCTCACGCTAGTCCCAACAGGAAAGGCTACATGAAAGCCGTGAGAACCACTTCTACTCAGAAAAGAGGTAAAGTAATATCACTTTCATGGAAGAAATACAGAGATCAGTGCCACCATCAAGAATCTGTCAGAGGCAGGAGTGGTGACTGCCATCACATTCTGATTCAACTCACCTTTTCTGGCCTTTGCAGAATACAGCTGGATCTTAGAGATGACAGTGGGTTGTTGTCAATTTGATCAGGTGGTGACTCCAATTGAACTTGCTGTTCCAGTTCATTGCTGGGGCAAATCAGTGTATCTCCTGACCCTTGGTTATTCATCTGGGGCATACCTTGTCTCTATACCTTTTGAAAAAGACCACCAGAAGCAATTCACTTTAGCTGGCAAGTCCAACATTACACTGCATCTGTTCTCTAGTTGTAGGTTATAATCTAGTCCACAGGAACCTTGAACATCTTTCCTTCCACAGAATGCCACTGTGGTCTATTAGATTTATGATACCAACCTGACTGGAGCTGGTGAGCAGGAAGGAGATACTACTCTACATATATTGTTACAACAGTTGTGTGCTAGAGGGTGGGAAGTAAAGTCTGGAAAAAAAATGACATACTTAATTTCTATATCCATTTTTTCTTGTGACATTTTTGTTAAATTATATTTCACTAGTATTTTCCACTTATTTTAAATTTCTAAATTTACTGATACAAAGTACCTCATAGTATAATATTATGATCTTTAATATTTGTAGAATAGGCCTTTTCATTGCTCTTAATTCTTCCTGTGTTTAGTTCATTTTCAGTCATGAGTATATTCAATGTGTCTAGCAGTCCAGGTGGGCATATACATATACATACATATACATATACGCCTAATATGTACATATATATATGCCTAATAATATATATATATATTAGACATTCTGACTCATGTGAGGTGATATCTCATTGTAGTTTTGTAAATCACTCTAGTAATATTATCCACTGTATTTTGTTTCCATGATCACTGTTGAAAAGTTAAGTGTCAGTCTTATTGTTGCTTCTTTGTAGGTAGTAAGTCTTTTTCCTCTGGCACTTTTCAACATTTTATCTTGGCTTTGGTTTTTAGTAGTTATATTGCAATGTCTGAGGGAGATTTTTCTTTTATTTATCTTATATGTGGTGGGATCATAATACTTTTTTGTATCTGACTTATGGTAGCTCATCAGTTTGGGAAACCCGTCAATTAGTTTCTCAAATGGTCTTTGTGCATTCTCTTGATCTCCTCTTCTTCTGGGACTCCAGTTGACAGATATGAGAGTTTCACTCCATGTTTTATGTCTTTTAAGGACTTTTCCTTATTTTTTCCCTCTTTGCTTTGGTCTATGATCTATTTTCCAGTCAATGGAAATAACAGTCATGTTATTTTTAATGTCTAGGATTTGTAGGATTTTCATTTTATTTCTAACTCCCTGTTATTTGGTGAAATTTTCTTCTGTTTTCTTGAAAATATTTATCATAGCTATGTTAAAGCCCATAATCTGGAAAATCCTATATTTGGGTTTTATATGACTGTGGTTATATTGCCTAAATGGTAGGTACTGATCCCTGGAAATTTTCCATGGATTACTGTATATTTTCCATGAGGAATTAAAGAAGTTCTAGATGCCTTCCCCAAGACTGACCCTATTCTGTAACAGGCATGTATAATAACAGTTAGATATCCTCAGTTTGGTCAGAGATTGAGCACTTGGTGTGTTTCAATTTTTTTAGAATGGTGGTTTTTCTGATTGGTCTCCACTGATACAATGTAATCCTCTAGGAGACTCAATAGACAATTTAAGAGGTTTACCACTGCCCTTCTTTTTCAGACATTTTTGTATTCAATTCTCTAGTAATGCAAGACTTCCAAAAACCCCACTACATTTTCTTGTAGGTTTCTTAGCTACAATTTCTGGGAAGATTATAAATGCAGAAATTATTGCACATAAAAGAGGCAAAGAATGGGCAGTTCACTTCTGTGCACCACTTTTTTTCTTTTTTCTTTTTGTCTCCACAATATTAGGTCATGAAATCCTTGCTGCCTTTGCTGGCTCATAGTCCATTTTTTACCCTTTATTATCTCATGGGTCTTCTGGTCTGCCTTTCACTGGCCAACTTCTGACTGATTTCCCAGTCTCTCAATATGTAGGTTCCCCAGTGCCTCCAACCAAATGTATTTTGTAGTCATCCTTCTTAGACAAATACAATATAAGAAACATAAGTCTCTCATCTCATGAAGATCATTGTGCTGTACTTTCTTCCTTGTTGATACCATGAAACTCTATCTCTGAATCCTTGTCATTCATGATAAAAATGGCACAGAGTTTAGGTTATAAAACCGTCATCATAACTATGAGTTAATGTAATGTAGTTGGGAGGAATTTGTTTAAAAATTAAGTGGAAAGAGGGAATTTTTTCAAAGTCCATGCTTAATTGTGCACCCTTTTAACAAGAGTGTATGGAAACATCTCAATTATGTGATATATTTGTTGAATAGTCACAGTTAAAATTAGGCTAGGCTAAAGTTTTCATTATTTATAATATCTTTGCTATGAGATTCTACTAATTTTTTTTGATGAAATATTCTTTTCAGCTTTCAAGACACAGATATAGTTAAAATTATTTTTGTTGACAATTTTAAAGCAAAGTGGGATCACAGATATATTAGTTTTTGGTTGTACAATATATTTCAAGTTGGAAATCTAATTGAAAAGCCCAAACATATATATAACACATTTTTTATTGTATAGGTATGAGTATTACAAGTATTAGCTCAGTGAGGTAACCTGAAGCTTATTTCAGGTTCCTTGTCAGTATTTTGTTGTCTTGACATATTTTTATTTTAGTCTTAGAACCCAGAAATCAGCTTTAAAAATGTACAGGAAGAAGCAGACAGAAATGCTGAACTTTGTACTGAAGATGCCTTTGATATCCAAGTCATCTCCTGGGTCCAGGAAACAGTGCTATCTATAATTAAAGGAATGATGTCCATCACTCTCTCTGACCTAAAAATATTTCAGTGTGAAAAAACATTCAGAAAGATACAGTTTTAAAAAATGATCTGAAATATGCTGTGAGACAGGGAACAGTATTCTTTTCACCAATAGGTTCAGCGCATTAAAAACGGCTACTTTTATGCCCCACATTCACTTCATCCTCAAAACAAAACCAAATTAAAACAAAAAAAATAGAAAACCTCATCCATTAACCTGTATTCTCCTGTCCAACTTGTAGAAGTGGCACATAATCATTTCATTATATCTTGTGTAGAATATATGTCTACATACTATTCAAGGGAACTGTAATAGGAATCATGGTGGAAAACAAACAAACAAAAACTGGTGAAAAAAAGAACCAACAAAACCAAACAGAAGCCTCTCGGTACTAAGGCCTTGTTTTTCTTTCTGCTTAGTAAGTTATCTGTAAAGAAAAAAAAAAAAAAGAAAAAGAAAGAAAAGAGACAGAGAAAATATTTTATATATTTAAGTTATTATTCATGCTTTATTTCCTACCAATATTCATTTAAATGTTGCTGACATGAGTCCTTTTTTATTCAGCATACTTGTTTGGTACCCATTCTGTATACTACCACAGCACTGTGGGTTTTCACCCATCTTACTAGCTACTAACAGTTATTTTATTCTTCTTATTATTACATCATTATGATTCCTTATAGAATTGCCATGCTGCAGTAAGATAGTACGCTTCTGCAAAGGCTAAGCTTTGTTTCATCTTAGTTTCCTCAGTGTTTGTTACACAGTAAGAATTCAGTACATTTTCTTGAATAGTTGATGACCAAGTTTTATTGGAAATCTAGTTAAGCAGTTTGCATCTAAATTATACAAATATACAAGGAAAGATGGTGAAGACGTGTTCCTCTATTAATTAATGCATACATGTACTGACACCAGAAATTAATCATCATATCAAATATTATTTAAATAATAAGTTGAGGTTTTCTGACTTTAAAATGTTTTATAACCACTTCGTTTAAATACATAAACTTTTTTTTTTGCTTTTTGCTTTAAAAACGTGCCTTATTTTGGGGTGCCTGGGTGGCTCAGTGGGTTAAGCATCTGACTCTTAATTTCATCTCAGGTCATGATCTTGGTGGTGAGAGTGAGTCCTGCCTGGGCTCTGGCTCAGAGGAGAGTACTCTTCTCTCCTCCCCCCCCCCCACCCCTCCCCTCGCTCATGCATGCCCACACACGTGTGCATGCAATCTCTCTAAAATAAATATATATTAAAAATATATATACAGATTTTTCCATGTAAATGATATTTTGGTCAGAAGTTCCTAGAATAGCACACACACATAAAACCCTTTTTAAACAAGTTGAGGGGCGGGGCACCTGGGTGGCTCAGTCGTTAAGCGTCTGCCTTTGGCTTAGGTCATGATTCCAGGGTCCTGGGATCGAGCCCCACATCGGGCTCCCTGCTCAGCAGGAAGCCTGCTTCTCCCTCTCCCACTCCCCCTGCTTATGTTCCCTCTCTCGCTGTGTCTCTCTCTGTCAAATAAATAAATAAATAAATAAATAAATAAATAAATAAATAATCTTTAAACAAGTGGAGGGGCACTTGGGTGGCTGAGTCGGTTAAGCATCTGCCTTCAGCTCAGGTCCTAGGGTTGAGCCCCACATCCAGCTCCCTGCACAGTGGAGAGTCTGTTTCTCCCTCTCTCTGTCACTCCCGTTAAATAAATAAGATCTTAAAAAAAAAAAAAGTTGAAATGTTACTTGGTATTTTTTATTATTGACTTTGAATTTAATTGAATTATGATTAGATTACATGGTCTGCATGATACATGTTTGCACATAATTTGAAGCATGCTTTATGACTCCATATAAGGTGAATATTGCATGTGCTCCCTGTGTATTTTTAAATTAATTTTTAAATTGTTGGTATACATTTGATAATTGTGTTTTAGAACACACTTACTTAAATTTGTCATCAATTTTTCCTACAAAATTATTATTGTTTTCTTTAGTTACCTATTAATCAGGGGTGTCACTGGCAAGAGGAGGCAACCTCAAAGTGCAGGATACTGTAGATGGCTTAAAAATCTTGTTAATTACAAATAACAGAGGCAAATTCTTTATTTTAGGGATAAGTACTTTTTTACTTGCTTTTTTTTTTTAAGATTTTATTTATTTATTTGAGAGAGAGAGCCACACAAGCAGGCAGAGGGGCAGAGGGAGACGGAGAGAATCTCAGGCAGACTCCATGCTGAGAGCGGAGCCCGAGGTAGGGCTCGATCTCACAACCCTGAAAATCAGGACCTGAGCCAAAACCAAGAGTCAGATGCTTAACTGACTGAGCTACCCAGGTGCCCCTTTACTTGCTGTTTTTATGTCAGGTTTATTGTGCTATAGTTTTTATACAATAAAATATGAACAATTAACCATAGGACAATTTTATCTCAATAAAGATGTTTTAAAGAAAAGAAAAAAAGAACTTTTGTGCAGTCAGAAGATTTGAACTATCCATTCGTTCACTTAAAGCATAGTACATGGACTTCAGATTTCTCATTCTCCTGTGGCTTTCTAAGATACAACTCCTAAACTTGATGAAACCAATGGCTTTTCTCTGTTCCTGAAAAGGTAATGCAGATCCACCCCTCGTTACCTCATTTGATAAATCCTGGTTTTAGCCTTAGTTTCACACTCTGGTGTCCAGCTGCCTCTTCATTTTTGGAATTTAGGGTTTACCCTTATGTTATTGTGATCTAAATCATGCATACATATAGATATTTAAAAGATATTCTGTTAACCTTTTCAGAGTTTTTTGGTGGGGGTCATGTGAATTTTTTTTTTAATAACTAGCTTTCCATATTGCCAAAACTCAAAGAAAAATAATATTATCAGGAAAAAAATCATTATTCAATCTTCTTGAAAATCAAAAATAATTTATGAGATTGACTTTATGGTAAAAAAATGTACATGTACAAGCTTGGAATCTAAGCTCCTAGAAATATATCTATCTTTATATACTTAATATTCAGTTTTATGCTCTAATAGTTACAGGTACAGTTCTAGGCACCAGAAAGAGAAATAAACGTAAGGAATCCTCTCATATGAAGAGCTTAATGACTGTGGAGTTTAACAACAAGCAAGGAAATAAATATGTAATATAATTTTAGATGGACAGAGTGCCTTTAATAATAATAATAAAAAAATTAGTCTGAATATGGCAAAAGATGGTGGCCATGAGGGGATCAGTGTTAGATAGTATTACCAAGAAACACTTGCCTGAGGAGATGATATAAGGAAACAAAATTAAACCCGGAAAGGGCCAGGTAAAATTTTCATGGTTGATGTGCTTGGCTTCTCAGATTCTCCTGCAAGCGTAGACTAACCCATTCCTCTATTCCAAGGCTTCAGGAAAACCTCAGGTCCACTTTGCCTAATGGATCTTTATTCTCACAACTTCTCCATTGTTCTGCAGGGTTTAATTTCTATAATAATTATTTTGTCACATATATTGCCTCTGCTTCCCTGCCTGATCTCTGACTGATGCATTGAGGATGACTTAGAAAAAAGTGAAACTTTAACCCTGAGGTATGAATACATTGTAGCAGCGTTATTTTTTGCAAGTTGAACTAAAAACCCTATTTGCAACTTTAATGACAACAAGTGTCATTTTCTTCCCACCCTCTTATTTTTATCTACAGTTGTTATAATCAAAGTTAACTACAGTAGCAGTTGTCAGAGGGAAATCTCTAATGTGGAAAATACCATTTTAAATTAGATATTCCTAATTTGAGTACTGTATGCATATAATCTATTAGAAACAGGAAATTATTTTTCTCTATTTTTATAATTCCTCACATACAAGCTAATAATAAACTTTTTATAAAATGGAGACTACTCAGATTAAAAAAAATATCTTATTACTAACAGCCAGTGTCACTCCATGAATGTCATAAAACAAAGAGGAAATGAATGCTAGCTGAGTTTACTGGAAGTTGTAAGTGGTAGAGGAATGGGGAGGAAGAAACTTTGAACACCGAGTAATGTATTTGTCTCTGTTTTTTTTTAAACTTTTAAATAAATGTGAGGATGGAAATGACATTAAATTAAATTACACACCTAGTGTGCTTTCAGTGCATTTTAATTTTTCACATATACTTAATTTAATCCATAGAACCCACTTCCCAATTCAAGAAAATAAGGTTATCTTCATGTATAGATAAAGAAATCTCATATAAAAGATATTAAAATTGAGATATATAGGGTCTAATCTTAAGAAAGTTACCTGTCAAGACAAACACAGTAAGGAGATCATGCCAGTTTATCTCCACATTAAATAAGTAATCCCCAACAAGATAAATGGAGGAAATCAATAATTATTGGTATATATTCTCAAATTTCTAAGAGTATTTTTAGACTTATATTTAGTATTCCATTTTTAATCTCAAGGGTGGATTAATTTTTGTTCCATTTGCTTCACAAGATCTACTCAAATCAACTTTTTTAGGGTATGTCTTGAGAAAATGCATGATTAGAAAGTTATTTTGAAAACTTATATGAGAGAGAGGACTTATGAAAAAAAAATTGGAGGTAGGGTCACATTTGAGACCCAGATGGCTTAAAGATAAACTAACCTTCTGTGCATCTATTAAATATTCAGATGCTAGGGATATACAAAAACAAAATTTTATTGTTTGTGCCAACAAGAATAATGCACAGATCCATAATATCTTTAGTTACACAATGGTTTCCTTGTGACAATACTTTCAGAAGTTTATGATTCATTGATTTCATTAAAGGTTAATAGAATAAAGCTGAGGACTCACAGTAAAACAGACATGTTCTGGGGTTTTCAAAGATCATAGCCGCTGGTTAAGAGAAAGGCACAGAATGTACTGAGATCCATCTCAACTCTGGAACAAAATCAACAACAGGACACAAGCTCTTTGAGTGCAACTGTTCTTTCATGCTAAAAGAGTAAAATAGTGAAGGTTAAGGGCCCTTTCATTCAGCACCTTTGTATGGAAACACCAACCAAATCGAATCTGTCTTCTTTAATATTATAATCCTCTCTAATCTTTCAATAAAAGCAGAACCAAAGTTTATATTATTTCATTGTACTTTCTCTACTGAAGTGAGGTCTCTGCCAGGCAAGCGGCGCAGTTGGGACTGACAACGATGATACACACAGCTGGGAGAATGGATGCTGTTCAATACCTGGTTGTTTCACTCAACTCTCTCACCCATTTTTGGGGGACACCTGGGTGGCTCAGTCAGTTAAGTCTGCTTCGGCTCAGGTCATGATTCTGGGGTCCTGGGATCGAGCCCCGCGTCCTGCTCCCTGCTCACGAGGAGCCCGCCTCTTCCTCTCCTCCCCACTTGTGTTCTCTCTCTCTCAAATAAGTAAATAAAATCTTAAAAAGAAAACCCTCTCTCACCCATTTTGGTTTTCCTTTTCTTTTTCTTTTTCTATCTTTCTGTTCTTAGTGACTCATACAGGTCAGTCATTCCCAAAGTGGTTCTGTCCATGGGCAGAGGGAAGGGTCAGGGAAATAATTTGGTTCTTTGATAAATCTTACTTAAGCTAATAAGGAAATACTCATGCATAGAATTATTATTAGCAAAAGATTGCAGTTTTTCATACGGAGGCACTGCTGACCTTCACCAAACAGGCACTTTCCTCTGAAAGCTAATAAACATAATCCACGATACAGAGTTGCTAAATATTATTGATCATGATGTATCAATATGTTCTCACACTGAAGAGTTAACGAAGCTTTGTAAAACTCTAAGCTTCCTTCACTGTATGTGAAAAATGTCATTACAAAATCAATTTTATAAAAAAGCTGAGTCGAGTGTTAAATTAACTAAGGAATATGGATAAGTTAAGTCTTACCACTAGATATGTCACTTGTTTGTTGTGGGGCCATGGTCAATTTGCACAAGTGATTTGAAATTTAATTTTCTCAAAAGTAAAACTGTGAGGTAACACCAAACCCAAATTTCCCTGAGGATCAAATGGAAAAACAGTGTAATGGAAAGATGATTTATATGTGCAGTGTTAGAGAGTTTAATTTCTTTATGATGACACAGTTAGCAAAAGGCAGGGCCAGTATCTAAAACCAAAGACTTCAGAACCAGGTTCACTGTATATTAGGTCGTACTTGCTACCTAAGAAGTCACAGAGCATCCTGCTCATGGCATGAAAGGGAAAGAGTGCTGTGTGTGTGCATGTGTGTGCATGCATGTGTTCTTTCCAATTAGTGTTAAAGGCAGACTTTAGACTTGTTTTTCTCTTATTTCTCTGTTCGTATGCTCTGCACCTCTAGTACCCACAGAGCTGCTCTGAGCATAGGACTGAGCCATAGGAATTGTTGATTATGTAAATGAAACACCCCATCTAAGCAGCTCCATGGAGAGAGAAAACAGCAAAGGAGTAAATCCAGACATGAATTGAGTTAATAAAGCCTTTAGGGAGTTCCGCTTATAGTTTGCTCTCATACAGAGCTGAGAAACTTTTCATTTGATGTGGAACCTCATGGTTTTGCTGTAAATGAGGTTCACTCAATTTCATATTTTTACTGGTGTGTGTGTGTATGTGTGTGTGTATGCATATATATATATGATTTGTGTGTGAGTGTGGCATATGGGCTATTGGAGCTTAAATAGCTATGTATTTTTTATTGTATAATCATATTTTAAGAAAGGAAAGGGGAATTTAGAATGAGTCTCATTAAACATAACTAATTTAAGATCTCCTCATAGCTGTTTATTATGGTATGAAAATCCTTATTGGTTATTGCATATTTCATAATACAGAAACTATAGCAGTAAATACTTCTACTCTTTACAGTTCTTACTAATGTAATACTATATCTAAAGCAGCCATATATTTTTCTCTAAGACACATATATTGTAAGATGCCTTAGATTATGTGTGGTAATACAAACATAGGACTTGATTTTTCACATTGATTGATTTTTCACGTTGAAAAATCTAACCATTGGATTATAAGAAAAGTGAAAGCTAATGCAGAAGGTGAATAATATGGCCTCAAAGTTTCAGATGCATTATCATTTATAATAATTATTCCAAACCGTAGCATATAAAAGTATCACAAATGTATGCAAGATGGTTACTTTTTGCCAGGTGAACCATAATAAATGAAACAAAGTATCCAAAAAGTTAGCCAATTTTACTTGAATATTTAGTATCCTCCCATAAAAAGGATGGTTATGGTGCATTAAAACAGATTCACAAAATGGATGTGACTTGTATTCTGCTTTCATTTCCCTTTGTTGCTACTAACCATTTCATACTGCCCTGGTGTTTTCGGTTTCATTCTCTCTTCTATTTCCTTCAAAATTAAAATTAAAATTTTGTTAGGTTTTAGACTTGCTGATATCTGTTCCATCTTGCTTCTCCAGACAGTAGTCTTACAAAATATTTGGAGATATAAAGCATCTTACAGAGAGAAAAACCCCACATCTGTCTACCATATTCTATTATATTTAATCTCTATCAATCTGCCATAATTCTGTGGCCAAACAGCTGTTCTTTTCATGCTTCTTTTCCCACGTAAGATGATATGAAATATCACAAAACCAAATAGTTCTGTGGACATTGCTTTTCACTTAAATCATAATGTTTGAATCACAGGACATAAGCAACATTTTGACACTATTTTAATAGCCACCATACCCTTGTACCTTAAAAAGTAAACAAGATGACTAAGACAAGTAAAACAAAATAAATGTTTGAATGAATGTGAACATATCTTGGTGATTTTTCCCTCCAAGGGCTTTATACATGGAACAAGAAGCTCAAAGAAATTGGTTTTATGTAAGGCCCCTCTCTATTTGGGTGTAAGAATATGTCCTTTAAATACAAGGATGAGGGTGCCTGGGTGGCTCAGTCGCTTAAACATCTGTCTTCTGCTCGGGTCATGATCCCAGGGTGCTGGGATCGAGCCCCACATCAGACTCCCTGCTCAGCTTCTCCCTCTGCCCCTCACCCCATTTGTGCTCTCTCATGTGCTCTCTCTCTTTCTCAAATAAATAAAATCTTAAAATAAATAAATAAATACAAGGATGAGATGACATACGTTTTGGTATGGAAAACTGTGCATACATTCCTGTATTTTCTGGAGTGAGACATACAAGTATGACAGTTTCCTTGAGAAACTGGAAGGAATAAGGAATAAACACGTACAACTTCTGAGAAGAATTCCTGAAAAATCGTATGTGATTGAATTCTAAAATGAGCATAAAAACAAGTACTACAAGAACAATATATAGAACAACAACAACAAATATATATATATATATATATATATATATATATATATATATATATATAAAAGAAATGGAATATGTAGAAAGGAATGCCTATGTTTTTCTTTTTGCTGTCCTGAAAGGAGAGGAGATGCTTTATTCAGGACAGGCTGATATCAGCATTTATAGTATCAACACGCAATTATCTCTGTTTGGGAACCTGTATCCTGGCAATTCTTCACAGTAGAAACAGCCACATTTATCCTCCACTTCATAATATAATTATTATTACAAAAAGCTCTTTTTCCTTAAAATATGGAAATTTCTAAAAATTGTTGACATTTGATGGTGGACCTACTCATATTCCTGTGTGGCAAAATTTGTGCCAATAGCTAGTTTCTCTCTTTGTCTTTGTCTGGTGCTGTGGTTACCAGGCCCTTTCTATAATTGAATTGTTTCAGAATTCATTACCGTTAAAATAAATTGCCTATCTTTACATATTTTTCTGGCTTGGTAATTAAGTTACTTTTGAAATATTGATCTGACAACAGTTTTTACCTTTATATGTGCAACCCACTTTCTAAAATATGGTACATTTTATTCTTAGTCTGTGATGGAATTAATCAGACATATATATATGAAGTCTACATGCATTGCTATTGGGTGCCATCTTGCTCTAAAATTTAAATATTCCATTTTATTTTTGCTTTTTTATTCCTCTTGAATTTTATTATTGATTCCAGTTACTCAATTTTTTTAAAGTTATGACTATATCTACATGACAAGGTAGTGTTAGAGTCATATGCTAGATATTGTTTAAAAGGGATCGCACCTACTTGATGGGTATGGTTATGCTTATTAAGATTAGATTAAGAATTAAGCAAGTTTCATGAATACAAGTAAATGAACTTTCTGATATCTACAAAATATACAACAAATAAAAAGCTACTTCATTTTAACATACTAATTTTGCATAAATTTAAAATAAAAGAAGAAATCTTACAGGTCTGAGTGTCTCTAAGTCTTTATACTTAGATAATTGGCATAAAGCAACTATCATGACAATATTTGTATAGTTTACCCTTGAATGATACAGGGGTTAGGGGTGCTGATCCCATGCACCGTTGAAAATCTGTGTATAACTTCTGACTTCCCAAAAACTTTATTGCTAATATCCTACTCTTGACTGGAAGCTTTACTGATAGCATAAACAGTTCATTAATACATATTTTGTATGTTGTGTGTATTATATACTATATTCCTCTAATAAAGTAAGCTACAGAAAAGAAAATGTTATTAAGAAAATCATAGGGGGGCGCCTGGGTGGCTCAGATGGTTAAGCATCTGCCTTTGGCTCGGGTTATGATCCCAGGGTCCTGTGATCAAGTCCCGCGTTGGGCTCCACATTGGGCTCCCTGCTCAGCGGGGAGCCTTCTCCTCCCTCTGCCTCTCTCTCTCTCTCTCTCTGTCTCTCATGAATAGATAGATAAAATCTTTGAAAAAAAAGAAAATCATAGAGAAGAGAAAATACATTTGCAGTATTGTACTGTATTTATGGGGAAAAATCCACATGTAAGTGGACCCATGCTGTTCAAATGCTTGTTATTCAAGGATCAACTGTATTTTGTTTGTTGTTTGTGCATGGAATTATCAATCAAAGAAGCTGTTTTCCTTTGCATTCAATCAATATGAAAAGTCTAATTCATTCTCTTTGTATACTAGTATGATTCCTTAGATGTACAGGGATTAAAACAGTGAAGTAGCTTTAACATTATGAAACCATATAATATTTAAGTGCTCACTAAGGTAATCTCTACCTTGCTAGAAGCTCAAAAAAGCAAAAATCAACAGTGACTTGCCTCCAAGAAATACTAAACACTTAGATATGTTGTCACTATTACAGAGGCAGTAGAATATTGCTTCTATTTACTCTCTCAATATATCAAAAACTATGCCAATTATTGAATTCATCAAGAGTGTTAATATCAACATACCTTGTGCACTTAAAAACTAAAATGTGTTATGGGACATAATTTTTCCCTAAACTATAGTTGCTGATATTTTTACTTACTTTAGCAATGTATATAGACATTTTCCCTCAAGTTTCTTACTAATCTTCTTTTGATAAATATTAGCATAATCATTACTTTCTCTCCTTCTGCCTATAAATGAGTTTCAGATTCACCCATTTTTATTTTATTTTATTTTACTTTATTTTTTTAAAGATTTTATTTATTTGACAGAGAGACACAGCGAGAGAGGGAACACAAGCAGGGGGAGTGGGAGAGGGAGAAGCAGGCTTCCCGCCAAGCAGGGAGCCTGATGTGGGGCTCGATCCCAGGACCCTGGGATCATGACCTGAGCCGAAAGCAGACGCTTAACGACTGAGCCACCCAGGTGCCCCAAGCCTCACCCATTTTTAAGCAAAGCAACCAAAAAAAAAAAAAAATTCCCTTTGCACACACATAGACACCCAACGTATCATCCTTTATCTACAAAAATTTTTCATTTTCCTTTAGAAGCATTCTCCTTAGTATTCTATACCTGCTGTTTCTCCTTTTCAATGCAACATTCACTACTCAAATCATACTAATACTCACTGAGAACTCAAAACAACGCCTCTGCTAAAGATCTTCAATGAACTGCTTTGATTAAATGAGATATATTACTATTATCTTACTTGAAGTTGCTATAATGTTTAAAACTATTGATTTTTACTACTGTATAACTGTTCCCACTTCTTCAAAAAACATTGTCAGCTTTTTCTCCTATATTAATGACAAATCCTATGCAAATTTTGCCAAGGGCTACATTTTCTGGCCCATAAAATTCTATAGTGTAAATTGTTAATTCTTGCTTACCTTTTTTTTCCACAATTTTTTTCATGTTACTACTTACATGGTAGCAAACCCTTAGCTTGTATCTCCTTAGTGATTCAAGTTTTATAAGTGTACTGTACTAAGTGGTCTTAAGTCAATGACTTATTTTACTTCTTTTGTTCATTGGTTTGTCAAACTGTAAATTCTGCATTTAATAATCCTTCCTCCCATAGATTACACAACTTCCTGTGTTTTCTCATTGCTTTCACCCACCTGCACCAACCAGACACCAATTAGCATAGTTGAATTCTTTATTCTTGACTGCCCACAAAGTGAACATTTTCCTTCTTCCTAACACCCTTAATCCAGACCCTTATTGTAACTCACTTAGATTATTGGAGTAACCTCCCACATTTCTCTCCATGTCTTCTCTTCTTGGAGGCACTCTCCATACAGATTTCTAAAATACGATTTGCTCATACCATTACCTTGGTTAAATATAATCCAAATATTTGCTCACCAGAACCTATCCAGCAAACACTGAACTCTTTGTCATGTTATGCTGGAAGCTTTATCATTTGGCCTTGCTTAACTGTCCCCATTCTGCCACTCACCGCTAGTAATTCTGAACCAGGTATATTTCCATGATATAGCCATGCTGAGTCATGTTTTCCATATCTGTCTATTAACTGGATCTTCTTTTCTTTCTTCTCTTCGTAAGGCAGATCAAGGATAACCTATTTAGGGGAGATTTCTTTAAGCTTCCTCATCAGATTAATTACTACATCCTCTGATCACATTTTGCACGTTTTTAGCTATTGCTACATTGTGATTTTTCTTTTATGGTTATGTGCATCATCATTTAGATTTTTGTAACTTAAGGACATGTCATACTCTCTCTTCCTTGTATTTCTATGCTTGGCATATAATAGCTTTAAAGTATTTATCGAAGAAATAAAATAATAAATTTCCTAAATCTTATACAGTTTAAATATGGAAATATGAAATGCTTTAAAGAAATTTACTGGTGTATTTTAATGATAAGTAGAGGATAGATTTAATAGCAAAACACAGGAAGTAAAATAGAAGGTAAAGTAAAATAATTATTGTGCTTTTCTTAGGAAAGGAAAAGAAACACAAATAGTATAACTTAAATAATACAAAGCAAATACAAAGTATAGGAATATATAGTTATATATAATATATAACTATAATTATATATAGGATTATTCAAGTGAATTATTCAGTTAAGAGCAGAATAAAGTTGTGAAAGGAAGTTTATGTTTTCATGTTTTAATAATTGAAATTGTAAATGATTTCTGAGTGCATGCATTACTTAACTTTCCATTTAAAATATTTCCCCTTCAGTTAAAATAATTCAATTTAAAATATTTTATTTTCATTTAAAATAATTTACATATTTAGCCAAAATCTCAAATATCAAGTAAGTAAAGCTGTTAAGAATAATTCAAGGTGCACCTGGGTGGCTCAGTTGGTTAAGTGTCTGACTCTTGATTTTGGCTTAGGTCATGACCTCAGGGTGGTGAGATCAAGCCTTGCATAAGGCTCTGCATTGAGCATGGAGTCTGCCAAGATTCTCCCTCCCTCTCCCTCTGCCCCTCCCACTTATTCTCTTTCTCTCTCCTCAAAAAAAAAAAAATAATAATAATGGTAATAATAGTTATTATTATTCAAAGAAATATTTTGTAGTGTGGTAAAAATACAGATGTTTAAAGATTCTTGTAAGATTAAGAAACTGAATATACAGAATAAGAGTTAAGAATCATGCTTATTTTAAATCAATGTTTAAAATTTAGACTATCATTTAGCTTCTTTCTATGAAAGATAAAGGTATTAACTCTCTCATATACCCCTTTCCAATTGCTAATAGGCATATATTTTTAAAGATTTTATTTATTATTAGAGAGAGAGAGTGTAGAGTGAAAGAGAGCATGAGCAGGGGGGCGGGGGGGAGAAGCAGATTCCCTGTTGGGTGTGGAGCCTAATGTGGGGACATGGGACTCGATCCCAGGACCCTGGGATCATGACCTGAGCCCAAGGCAGATGCGTAACTGACTGAGCCACCCAGGCGCCCCAATAGGCATATTTTTTTGTCAGCTTATGTGACTTAACATCCTGTTCTGTAACACCAAGTCAAACAATGTTTTACCTTTAGTTCTAGAATTAAATGGAGTCACTTCTTATTACCATTTCATTTACCATTGCTTATTTCTAAGTTATTTATTTTAGTTCAACTTTTAATCAACTGGATCATATTATCAATATATCTTTAAATAAGAATTTATGAATTTTTTCACACTTAACATTAGGATTTATGGCCTTTATACTTCAATGTCAATTTGGTTACAAGCAACTTTCTTGGATCAGAGAACTTCCCCAGATCTTTGTAGGCATTTTTTATTATATTTTGCCAATGACCAATTTTGAGATCGGGCTAATATTTCTTCTTTGTATTGGATTTACTTTTTATACCTTGATGAATTAAGAAGTATGTCCAATCTCTGAAGTTAAATAATTTAATAGAGACTATGCTGTTGTCTTTAGGATTATCCAACATAAATTCTTAGAACTTTCTGTGCTCTGCAGGTAAATTTCACTTTATATGACTTGTTCTGAACTTTGTGTTGAGATCTCTAGTTCAAAGGTACCAGTAATAATCCTTATTTTGCATCCTCTTTGCTCTTCATAACTATTAGTTTTCTTCTGATTGCTTTTTCTTTTTATCTGCGTTCACTAAAACTATCTCAGCTTATTTCATTACATCTGTAATGTTATTTCCACCCATATATTTGAAGTGCTTTGTTCTTTCTACTTATTTTATTAAACCTAGCATGACACTTTGTTTCTCAATGTATTTTGTTTTGTTTTAATACTCATTTTCATCATTCTGTTGTTTTATATCTCATATTTGAACTTCTAGTTTTTATTCCACATTTTTACCAACTTGCCCTATAATTTAAAGAATTTGAGAGAAATTTCTTTCTGATTCTCTATGTTCTTTGAATCCAAAATTGCATATTTTCTCCTCCTTCTTCCCTCTCACCTTTTTCTTATAAAATATTTGCATAGAGTTTCTCTTCATCTCACTCATATTAGATAGCTTTTTCCAGACCTCCAATTTGCTGGTATGGTGGGAACATTTCTTAAACCCCCAATTATTTTAATCATTAGCTTTTATTAAGAGCTACTTTTTGCTGTTTCATATTTTAGATGTTTTTTCTTGATATTCTGAGTGGGGGAGGGAAACCACAGCTCACTTGGTAGGTATCCTTCTTTAGAGTAACTGGGCTTTGCACTTGCTTGCCATGAAGTACCGTGAATGCCTGTTTATTCCACCTAATTGTTGGATGTAATGGTATCCATGAGAGGTTGTGCTCAGAATACATTCCATCCATTTATCTAGCAAGTAGAATGAAGCAGTCTTCTTTTCTTTTCTTTTTTTAAAAGGTTTTATTATTTATTTGTCAGATTGAGGGAGAGAGAGTGATAACACAGGAGCAGAAGAAGAGGCAGACAGAGGGCAAGGGAGAAGCAGGCTCCCCGCTGAGCAAGGAGCCCAATGCCAGACTTGATCCCAGGACCTTGGGATCATGACCTGAGCCAAAGGCTGAAGGCAAATGCTTAACCAACTGAGACACCCAGGCATCCCGCAATCTTATTTTCCTAAACCCCAATTTATTTTTTCTTTTTTTTAATTTTGAAGATTTATTGCAAGTACAAGATTATTACAAGTACAATAACCAGTACAATGTGATATTACAATAAGGCTAGACATACACACAAATGGAAATAAGTAGACTCAAAGAATAGCAATAAGCACATAACAAGATATTCGATCATCAGATTGATACAACAGATACGTGCAAATTAAAACCAGAATTAGGTACCATCATATACCTACTAGAATGACTGAAATTTTAAAATAGTAATGGTATCAAGTAAGGTGCAAATATGGATCATCTGGAAATCTCATATATAACTGATGAGAGTGTAAAATGGTATAACCACTTTGCTAAACCTCAATTTAATCCATTACTCCCCAGCAGTTCTTTTCAATATTCCTACAAAGTGGAAAAAGATTAGAAAATAACTGAATTTACTTGGCTCCCTAAATGGAGGTAGTAGAGAAGTTTTTCAGAATTTCAAAACTCAACATTTGGGGCTAAAAAGGGGGCAGAGTCAATTTGGGTAGCATTCTGTGCTATGTAAAATCTTCCATATCTTTCTCGATTATCACTTTCTTAGATATGTATCATTGGATCATGGGTTATATACATCATTAATTAAGGGCTGTTACATTAAATTAGTATCAAAATATTACTTGATAGAGTTACTTAATAGTCTCTCTTCTCTCTTTGCTTTCTGACTTCCATTTTTCATTTTGTTGCTTTTACACCTAATCATACTTCTACCAGTGTCTTACTTTGTTGAATTCCACGAACATGAAGACTCATCCTTCTTCTTGAGAATTTAAGAAGAAAAAAAAGTGATCAAAACTCATCATATAGTGGAAAGCAATGTTGCCTGTATAGATTGGAACAGATTAGAATAATGAAATAGGCCTACCATGTGAAAGATTAGGTACCAATTTCTGTCTTTTGTTTTCTAACTCCATTTTTTTATTATGATATGTTAATCACCATACATTACATCATTAGTTTTTGATGTAGTGTTCCATGATTCATTGTTTGTACATAAGCCCATTTTTGAAAAGACAAGACTAAGAATTCTTATGTCTGTTAAAAGATGTAAAAGAATTCTACATACTAGAAAATATCTTTGTTGTTTTCATATTTATAGGATTATGAATGCTTTGAGGCTAAGGTGTTTTATTTCTTTGCTTTCTTTTAATACTTTCAAAGTTTTGACTCTGAGATTCTGGTCTCCATGTTGTTTTTCTTAATCTATTTTTGCTTACTTATTAGTGTGTTGATGCCTTTTCCTAAATAAACACATTGGACAAACTGGTCCAATTTGGGAAAGAGTAGAATTTGGGGGAGTAGAGAAAATGATTTACTATTTCTGCAAGGCCAGAGCTTTCTGAGAAAAATACAAGACTTGAGTCAAAGGACAAGCCTACAATGTTAATGGATGTTTAGATACTGAGAGAGAGACCTTCCAGAGAGGTTTACCTCACTTTAGGTAATAGATAGATATTTACATTTCAAAGGAGATAAAACCCTGGGCAGTAAACTTTCCCTGTAGTGGAGACATTTATTTTATAATGAAAGGCAAGAACCCAGGGTTTTTCCCTTTTCTACCCCAGATGAACAATTACATTAACAAGATTTTGTCTCCTCTTCTCAGGACTAGAGGGGAAATGCATACATAAGCTCCCATCATTGTATAATTGAGGTTCCATGTCTATATTACAGACATTGGGACATATAGGGTGACATCTGATGTCATAACATCACCTTAGATGAGGGAATAATTAGGGCAAAGGGGAACCAATGTATTGTTATTGTATCAGAACTCTGATATTTATATAGAAAACATGTGTTTGCATTCAAGATAATAAGCATAAGTATAGATATTAAAAGTTATCTCATAGGAAAGAGAGGGCTAGGACCTTTTTAAATCTCTGTTATTGAAATACAGTGTTCATATTCATGTAGCTTTCTAAATCTTCTATCCCAATTCATTTGGATAGCAATGGATGCATAGAATTAGGGAATAGGTTTTGCCTAATAATATATATAGCACTGAAAAAGATGAATGTCAAGAATAGAACTCTAAAAAAGAAAGAAATCTGAGCAAAAAGCACACTTAGGAGTGGTGTCCCTTCACTTCTACAAAGTTTATATCGACTAAATCCGTTTTATCTCAAGGACTTCAAAATTATGGTGAAGGAAACATATATATTTAGCAGTTACCATATGCTAAATACATAGATCAAGTCTTAATTGTCACACTAAAAGTAGAATGTAAATAAAAGGTAGTTATTATATTTTGGATACAAAAAGGAACAGCATAAAAAGAAATCAATAAATTCAATTCACCAGACTGTCATAAGTAGTATCTGTATTCACATCTCACATTTGTATTTGACTTTAAAATAAAGCACTTTATAAATGGAGCATTTCATCTCTTTAGAACAGTTCTCTTCCTCCTTCACAGACCTGAGATTATCTTTAAGGAAAAAATATCATTTGGGAAATTGTATTTTCATAATTTAAAGAATCTTTAAAGCATCTATGCAGAATATACTAATTGCTGCATCAATCTAGTTATAGAATTAGAGGCGAAAACATTCAAGACAATAGAAAAATATTCATTTACAAAGAGTTTAATTTTTTACTTTTCTTCTTTCTATATGGAAATATGAATACTTTATTAGAGATACACCTATTTGGAGTGCAGCAGCAAAAGGTATGAAATTAAGTGACATTTCACAAACAAAATTTCTAGAGTCCCAACTGATCATGCCTTAAAATGGTGGATGTAACAAAAGTTCCTTCCAAAGTGCACAACAATAATGAATTATAGGTAATTCCCTAATGTGACCATCTAGTAAAATAGATTTTATTGTTCCAGGGACTAAAAATAAGTAATTGCTCCTATAATCTACATTTATGTGTGTTGTCATTTCATTCTTAAAATTTAGCACATTCTTGCCACTTCCCTGGGCTTCTATGCTCTTACCTCACTGGGTCCAATTTGGGACTTATGAAGTCAAGAGCCAAAGAATATATGTCGTAAATTTTATGCATTAAAAGCTAAGTTAAAGAATTACTAGAGAACTCATGAATTTGATAAAACCTTAAAATTCCTAAAATGATTAACAAAGGTGTATGTGTACACACACACACAGAAAGAGGATCACTCTTTCTCCGGCCACAGAATGGTGGCTTTCCTTTTTCAGTGATATTAGGGCCGTGATTTTACTGAGGTATTGTGAAGAGTTCCTTTGGTCTCAGAAAGGCCAGACCATTACTATGAGAGTGTGGCTCTGAGGCAGTTCTTCCCAATAAAATATAAGCAGATATCGATTAGGAGCTCCTGAGAAATCTTTTACTTCCTGAGAAGAGTATGGGACATCACACAAAGCACTTGCACTGTTGACAAGAACTCCCTCTCTGTGTTAAATGTGGAATAAATTTGCAATATTTAAAGTTGCTACATCCACATGGCCTTTTTGTGACCATAAGGAAAAAGCCAGGAGCCCCACAGAATCACAATTTTTGGAGCCCTCACCTCCCTGACTTCTAGGATAATGCTAGCAATTGTCTAATAGCATCTTGTCATGTGAAAAAGTAAAACATTTTCGATAAAATCTGTTAGTTAATTCTTTTTTGCTACTTTCACCCCATGGTTTTCTTCCCTATTTCATCATTCACTAAGGGATATCTTTCCTAACATGTTAGTTAACCAGTTCACTGAATATCATAAAAGTGGTAGCATAAATAGCAAGGCATGAATAGCAAGATTTCAATACCTAATCAAATACAAATGTTGCCCAACACGAATAGCAAGATTTTACATTTTATCAAACATAGCATTTTTTACCCACATGGATCTCATATAAGAAGATTGATTCGTCCCTCAGTCCTGAAACAAGCTACCAACTCAAATTTTAAATCTGTTAAGAGGGGATATTCTTTGTATATGTGTGAAATGGCTGGGCTACTTCAGTAATTAAACCAAATTTCTTTTTTACTTCAGAGATCAGCTGTGTTAAAGCTCACTAAAATAATAAGCAATGCATGAAGTAATTAAATATACAATTTGGAGTTATTTTTGAAAAGTCTCAATGATCATGATGTTTCATGAGAGTCATTGTATGCTTTAAAAGTAAAACAGCAATGGGGGGCACCTGGGTGGCTCAGTCGTTAAGCGTCTGCCTTCGGCTTGGGTCATGATCCCGGGGTCCTGGGATCGAGCCCCATGTCGGGCTCCCTGCTCCTCGGGAGGCCTGCTTCTCCCTCTCCCACTCCCCCTGCTTGTGTTCCGTCTCTTGTTGTCTCTCTCTCTCTGTCAAAAATAGGTAAAATCTTTAAAAAAAAAAAAAGTAAAACAGCAATGGGTCAATAAAACTTTTTTTTTCAAAATATTAAGTGTCTAAATAGATGTTACTCCTCTTTCTTATTTCTGTCTCTTTTCATACATGTGTAAACATATGTATGTCGTATCATGAAAATGAGAACCTTGTGAGATATCACAAAGTCTGAACCAATCTGTAACTCAAAGGACATGGAAAATTCTGAAATGTCTGCTATTTATTACTTGAGTAACTGAATATAAAAGAAACTTAAGGTGAAATTGAAAGGTTTAATTTTAATTCTGTGCATTTTCCTACTCTCAGCTGATCATCAGTAGTAGAAAGTCATTAGTGATCTAAATTAGTTAAAACCATGGCATTATTACCATTACTTCTTGATTAGTCTCCTTTGTTCACATTAGAGTATATAAGCAGGAAGGATTTCTAATTTAGTCACATGCATTATAATAAAGATTATTCATGAAAAGTGCTACATATTTTCTTATTAAACGATACATTTCAATATATATATGTATACAGATACATATATATGTATACACACACACACACACACACCTTGGAATACGTATATATAATATATGTAATTTTAGTAATAACGATCAGTTTCTTTAGATACCAACACTAAAACAACATAACTGAAGGTTAAGAAACCTTACAACCTACATTTATGTTTGTCTGTTTAAGGTTCATATCATCTCCTCTCTATACATCATTTTTCTTTTTTTTATTATGTTATGTTAATCACCATACATTACATCATTAGTTTTTGATGTAGTATTCCATGATTCATTGTTTGTGTATAACACCCAGTGCTCCATCCAGAACGTGCCCTCTTTAATACCCATCACCAGGCTAACCCATCCCCCCTCCCCTCTAGAACCCTCAGTTTGTTTCTCAGAGTCCATAGTCTCTCATGGTTCGTCTCCCCCTCCGATTCCCCCCCCTTCATTTTTCCCTTCCTGCTATCTTCTTCTTCTTCTTTTTTTTTTTTTTTTTAACATATAATGTATTGTTTGTTTCAGAGGTACAGGTCTGCGATTCAACAGTCTCATCATTTTTCTTAATATTGAAAATTATGTATAATTTTACGTATTCTCATAGCTTTGTTTCTTTCCATTCCTCAATTATTCCACTGAGTTTGCTGTCATAGTTTTTTCAAAAAAAATGAGTAAATAGATAATTTAAATAAGCACAGTAAGTCTGAAAAAAGTTTTAATGCTCACTTCACCATAAAGTACCTTTTTATTTTGAGATTATATTTATGATTAAAACCATAAGCTTTCATATCCAACTAATCTATGGAAAATTCCAGTAAATCATTTTGCTAAGAAATTTTCCAAGAATATCTTAACCATTAAGACTGAAATAACTGTAGCCAAGTGTAATAAATAAATGTTATATAATGCTCAATGATAATTATTAGAAAAATAATGTAGAAAACTTCATGATTTTATTCTCAACTATATCTGTGGACATAGAATTAGAAGTACATGTGCCTTCAGTGATATTTAGGCTTTAGCAAAACCTAGATAAGAAAGAGTGGATCTCTGTCATGGCCAATGAAATGAGTCAAAGTATTAATGAATATTTCTTTCCTTCCCTTTCTTTTCTTTCTTTCTTTCTTTCTTTCTTTCTTTCTTTCTTTCTTTCTTT